>NC_142938.1:29521490-29538990 GCF_046866305.1 Octopus bimaculoides | reverse complement strand
TGGAAGCGTTTACTTTTATATAGAATATCTTCTTAAAGGTAATCAATAATGTACACAATGAGGCACTGATAAATGGCTCGAGAAATATACACACTAAATATAAGTCCAAAATGAAGAGAAAAATTAGAATTTGGACCGACCGCGTTCCCATTCTATGTGTCTTCTTATGTGTGAAAATCGCACACAAAGATTTTGGGGGTTAACAAACGAGCAAAAATTAATGCACGCACACGCATACACGCCCCACAAAACACACACCGATTTAAGAGTAAAAATGCTCTGGTAAAATTCATGTAGAATATGCAGGTAAATGAAAATAACTCATTATCACAAAACCTGGAACATAAACAAATTGTTGCTGTGTAGACATTGTAAAACTGTTTGAAAAGAAAAAGGTCATTAAAAACGTCAGAAAAAGTTGATAAACAATGTAAAATGCCAATAGTTCAAAAAGTTAGCAGCTTTAAAATCCAAAACATTTAATTTCACTGAGGAGTTCGAAAAATATTTATCACTCATCATCTATTAACAAGCTACGGAATGCCGAGCAAGTATTTCGATGTGTACCTGGAGAAACGCTGATTTCAGGTTCAAAGCAAATTTATTCGGAAAAATAACCAGTAACCACCCGTCAAAGATTAACCTATAACTATGAGACAAAAACGCACGTGTCTCTTAGTTATATGTTATAATTTTTTCAAAATTCACTGCGCATGCGCAGTTTCAGTCGGCAGAAAATGAAAAATGCCGAAACGAACAATGAAATGCTAATATCAAATACTTGAATATATATAAAGGGTAGCAATTTTTTATAAATTTGACTACCAGTGGCCTAGCATGTATAAAAGTCAATAGACGACATATTCAATATAAAATACAAGAGAAATTACCTATAACAGGCAATTTCTTACAACAGGTAAAAGTTTTTATTGCTTTCTTTTCCTTTGAAATGGCTTAATTTTATGTGGTTTTCGGTCGTTTTGACTGTCTTCTGGCGTGTAGAAATTGCCTGTTATAGGTAATTTCTTTTGTATTATATATATATATATATATATATATATATATATATATATATATATATATATATATATATATATATATATATATATATATATATATATATATATATACAGGCGCAGGAGTGGCTGTATGTTAAGTAGCTTGCTTACCAACCACATGGTTCCGAGTTCATTCCCACTGCGTGGCACCTTGGACAAGTGTCTTCTACTATAGCCTCGGGCCGACCAAAGCCTTGTGAGTGGATTTGGTAGACGGAAACTGAAAGAAGCCCGTCGTATATATGTATATATATATATATATATATATGTGTGTGTGTGTGTGTGTGTGTGTGTGTGTGTGTGTATTCCTTTGTGTTTGTCCCTCCAACATCGCTTGACAACCGATTGTGGTATGTTTACGTCCCCGTAACTTAGCGGTTCGGCAAAAGATACCGATAGAATAAGAACCAGGCTTCCAAAGAATAAGTCCTGAGGTCTATTTCCTCGACTAAAGGCGGTGCTCCAGCATGGCCGCAGTCACATGACTGAAAAAGTAAAAGAGAGTGAGAGTAAAGAGTATATGCGAAACAAGGTGGAAAAAATAGTCCTCGAATACCAGAGGTTGAGTAATATGCTTTATTGAAAAACAGCAAAAACATCACAAAAACCGTTACTCAGAGTAACATGACACTCTGAGTAACAGTTTTCGTGATATTTCTGCTGCTTTTCAATAAAGTATATATATATATATATATATATATATATATATATATATATATATATATATATATATATATATATATATATATGTATGCATGTGTGTGTGTGCGTACGTGTGTGTGTATGTATCTATGTATGTATGTATATATATGTATGTATATATATATATATATATATATATATATATATATATATATATATATATATATATATATATATATATATATATATATATATATATATATAATGTATATAATAATATAGATTTAATCAAAAGATTAAATGTGGTACTTAAAATGTTTGAGGCACCAGAATTTCGTAGGGTAAAAACCAAAAACAAAATCAAGAGATTTGGTGAATAAAATTTGAAGTTAAGCAACAAAAATTCAATAGGTTATAGCAGTACGTACGTTTCGTACAAGCTCCATTTATTCATGTAGTGAGAACACTACTTAGAATGTAGAATGAAAATGTACTCCTCAGCTGCATAATGGAATTTCATTTTAGAAAGTCACTTTGTAGATGTGTGCAAAAAACAAGAGTAAGAGAAGAAAACATATCATCTTGACTATGCTGCTGTTCAACAGTCTAGTGAATCAAACAAGAATTTAAATTCTATATAATCTAATTGGAGGGGTAGTAGTAATTTCAAATATAGAGGAAGGTAGATTAAGTAGAGATGGACAGCAGGTTAAGGGTAAATCAAGCATGGGGGAAAAAAGGAGAAGAAGAAAATGGAAGGACAATACACTAAGGAGTGGTTAGAGAAAATTTAAGGTAAGGGAATTAAGGTCAAGGTATTAAAGAAATATATCTATTCTACAGTATATTTAGAATAATACAATGAAACACTAAAGTACTAAGTTTAAAACCATAGGGAACATTAATAATTAAAATAATTAAATTAGAACAAGATAAACGTTTATAGTTAAAATAAGATATACATTGATGTGGGGTAGTAGAAGAGAGATATTATTTATGAGTAAAATCATAATATTAATGGTCAAAACCCGAACAAAAAGAAAGAGGGGAAGAAGGAGGAGGAAAAAAGGGAGAGGAATAAAGTTAGAAAAGCAAGACTAAATTAAGAGAATTAAAACTAAGGTTTTAGAAAAATTAATATGGTAGAAGAGACCCAAAATTACCTAGAGAAAATGTAGGAATATTATCAGTGGGTTGGGAAAGGTTAAAATGTATTCTAAGTTTATATTTAAAAGTTATAGCTCAAGTAAAGTAGCTATTAGTCAGGGAAATGAGAGAAATTAAAATAAAAAATTAGCAAGATTTACTTTTTAAAATATTTACTTTTTAAAATATTTAAAGGTGCGGGAGTAACAATGCACACATAGAACCCTAAGGTCAGATCTATTGTTAATTAGATTAGGATTATCCTTAAGTTTTAAAATTTCGTAAATTTCCATAAAGCACAGTCCACAGCCATATCTACTATTTCTATAAGGTTGTGCTCTCCTAACGATTTCCCATTTAAGATTAAAATCGATACTATTTTCCTTCAATTCCCAAATTTTATTAGATAATATTATGCTATTGGCTTTATGTTTAAGTTTAAATGATGAAAAATGATTATATAATCATTGTTTAAGGTTGATTGTGCAACCAACATAAATGTAATTATTAGTTGGATTAGCTACATTACGGGTTAAACAACGGCCAGATACCGGACAGTGGGCTTTAATTCTACAATTGCAATTAAGAGGCTTATTAGTTATATATATATTGCTATGTTGATTATTGATACAAGTATCTAAATTAGTTATATCAATATTGCTGGTTGTATTATTAGATATGCAAGTGATATTGTTTAAGCTAGGAAGATTTATCTCATCAACTATGTTAACAGTTGAAGTATTATTATGTTCATTAACATGTGCATGATTATTGGTTGCGTTGGTGTTATTAATTGTTTGGTAGTTATTTGTATTGTTATCAATAATAAGACAATTTTTATTTTCAAGGGTTCTAGCTAGTTCAATGTTCTTTCTATTTAACTTATTGATAATAGATCCTATATTGGGGAGAGTAGAGTATGAGATACGGATTGTGTGTTGAGAGAAGATTTTATAATATCTATGGTTAGGGTCGAAATTTTTTTGTAATATATCCATAAATTTTTTATAGATGTTCGTGGATACTGCATAGTTGTAAGGGATGTAAAGCCATATAGAATTTTTTCTTCTAAATTTGTAATATGAAAGGAGTTTGTGGTTATCATAAGTATTTGGGGTTATATTATTGCTTCTATTATCATTTGTAGTTTTCTTATTGGGATCTATCTTGTTATGTAAAGTAATTTTCCTATTTTTATGGCCATTATTATAATTTCTTAAGCTGGGTATTTTTTGGTGTTAATATGGTTGTGTAGACATTTATCAGGTTGTATTACATTTTTATTCCTATTGTTTAGGCAGGATAGATTATTATTAGTGGGTCTTTTCTTACCATTATTTACGATAATGAAATTTTTATTATTGGTAACATTATTTAAGATAATTAGATTATCATTATTAGTATCATTATCATTATTGTTACTATCACATTTAATAAATTTATTAGGATTAAGGATGAGGGTAATCCAACTGAGATTGATGTTGGTAATCACTCCTAAGTTCCTGGTATTATTGAATGCTGAGACTAGTCGCCATGAAGGAAGAGAATATGGTTGTCTGAAAACAGTCTTTTTTCCAAAGTGCATGAGTTCAGATTTTCTCTCATTTAACCGCATTTTGCTTTCGTCCGCCTATTGGATTACAGCATGCAGATCAGACTGGAGCTAAGTTTGTTAGTCTTCTCCATTGATAATTTTCTGGGGGATTTGCTGTGTTTGATTACGCTTAAGTTGTCGTTTATATAGACTATAAAAAGAAGCGGGGCTTAAAACAGTCCCCTGAAGGACAACACTGGTGACTTTTGCTGGGCTTGAGTGGAGTCCACCGATCGCAACATGCTGTGTTCAGTTCACTGGGAAATACTTAATCAAGTGTAGCAGTTTTCCACAGATTCTAGTGTTTGACAATTTTGACAGGAGAATATTGTGGTCGATTCTGTCGAACGATTTGCTGAAGTCAAGGTGTATGACACGAGAGTCCGAAACTGATCTGAAGGCTTTATGGACATCTTCGATGTCATATAGGAGCTGTGTTAGGCAATTCCTGCCGCAGTCAAGTCATGCTTGTTGGGATTTAGAAAGTTGTGGCTCGCCAAGGAAGCCAGCTATCCTTGATCTCATCACCCTTTCAAGCACTTTGATTATATGAAAGATGAATGGGACATTAGTTGACTGCAAGAGACTTGTTTCCTTTTTCAAATTGTTGCGAATTTAAACACTGTTATTTGTTATTCTAATGTCGCACCAAGGAATTGTATCATTGGTAAGTAACTGGAATTCAGAACCAACTAACAACAGTATCCTGTCGTACAGTTGTTGTATACGATATTGGATTATTGCACTGTTTGCTCTGAGTGATTCTATCTCGCCAATTGGCAGCGTCTTACACGTTGCTGTAGCTCGATTCTTAATGAATCCTCGGAACAAAATTTATGTACATACATACACGAATGTATGCGTATGTATGTGTGTACATACTGTGAGAAAAAAGCGATACAAAAGATGCAAAGCATAAAATAATCACTATTATTGAAAAAGGTTACACAGGGGAACTAACTCTTAGAACCATAATGCAACATTTGTCATTGGAAAAACAGTTACGGGAACGATACACACCCACACAGATACACAGATGTGTATATACATGTTAGTATATATGTGTATGTTATATTTAAATGAGAGTGTGTGTGTGCGTGAATATGGTGCTGTTGGCTGGAGTCCAGAGGGCAGATTATTTACACACAAACACAGAAATGCCAATCTATAGACAAATTATGCTTCCCTTTCTTTCATTAAAAAATTCAAAAGTTTTCAGAGTTATTTCCCTTATACTGCATAAATTCTTTTCAGACGTACCAGCACGATTTTTCATTCTCCTTTCAATTGGTGTATTCTATTTGTTAGTTGCTTGTGTGGGTGTGTGTGTGTGTGTGTAACAAATAACAGAGTGTTTAAATTCGCAACAATTGTTTAGGAAGAAATTTGTGTGGTAAGAACCTTCTTTCTGGGTTAAGTCCGACTGCATGGCAACTTGGACAAGTGTCTTCTACTATAGCCCCAAGCCAACCACAGCCTTGGCGGTTCGAAACAAGACATCGATACAATACGTATCAGGCCTAACAAAAATATAAGTTCTGGGCTCGATTCATTCGACTAAAAATACAAGGCAGTACCTCAGCATATATATATACACACACACACACACACACACACACACACACACACACAATACATATATATATATATATATATGTGTGTGTGTGTGTGTGTGTGTGTGTGTAAGTACATATATATATATATATATATATATATATATATATAAGCAATGTTAATTCTATATATATATATATATATATATATATATATATATATATATATATATATATATATATATATATATGTATGTATGTATGTATGTATGTATATATATATATAGATAGATAGATACACACACGCACACACGCACACACACACACACGCACGCACACACATACACACACATATATATAAGGATATTATTGTTAACAATAATATGAAGTGGTACAGCATGCATAATTAATTTAGAATTTCTGCCATTCCCCCGACTTCAATTAATGTGTTTCAGTGATTGTTTGTTGTTGTAGTCGTCTAGTCGTCTTCGAGGTCATATTTTTGGAGTGCTGTTGCCACTTGTAGCACCCTTGATTATATATATACATATATATATATATATATATATATATATATATATATATATATATATATATATATATATATATATATATATATATATATATAAGCAATGTTATATATATATATATACCGAGAGAGAGAGAGAGAGACATCATTATATATGTGAATAAATGAATATATAAGTAAACATAAATAAATATATAAATATATATATATATATAGTAATATAAATAATATATAAATATATGCATATATACATACATATATGTACATATCTACATATATACGTATACATACATATAAACATAAAAAAAAACGTAGACAAATGAGAAATGAGAACATAAAAATCTCCAAAAATAGAAAACGAACTTTTTCGAACGACGAAAGAAGCAAACAAACAGACAAACGAGACAGGAAACATAAAAAACATTCCTTTCATCAGTTATCCCTTGTTTTATCTACTCCGCGTTTCGAAATGCCAATCTATACACAAATTATGCATCTCTTTCTTTCATAAGAAATTCAAAAGTTTTCAGAGTTATTTCCCTTATACTGCATAAATTCTTTTCATACATACCAGTAGGATTTTTCACTCTCCTTTCAATCGGTGTATTCTATTTGTTAGTTGCTTTTCTGTGTGTGTGTGTTTGTGTGTGTATGTGTGTGCGTGCGTGCGCGCGCGCCGCCCGTGTGTATGTACGTGTTTCTGTGTAAGTGCGTGTGTGCATGTGCGTTCAGTCATAGACACACTTGCGCACTCAACAGACACACATATCTGACACATTTCATATTGTTTCATGCCGACTTTAAAAGCCTGTCGAGCCCTTTCATTACCATGTGATGTTTCTTGTTTACGTGGTGTCTGTTTTCGTCTTTTCACTGACCGCTGTCATTCCATTTCTAAATCAGATTGACTTTTTCAGTTTTATGCAGTGGACATGTCAGAGTTTAAATAATGGATCAATTTTATAAAGAACAATTAGTGGGGGATAATAATTTTATATGATATAAGTGTAGTACCGTTGGATATTTGTGAGATGTAACAGCAGATGTAATACGTATAATGCATACATATACACAGGCATAGATATTTTTGTCTATATATCGATACACAGTGAGAGAGAGCTCATAAAACTCTCGAATGTTACTCAGATTACAGAATGGTTCGCAGTAAGGTATTTGTTAAACCATATACAAGAGGCCACTGAGATCCAGTACGCCTTTAAGAAGAGATGAGCTGAACGCTTTAAATAAGTATTAAATCAAGAATCTACTACCGGTGCTGAAGTAATCAGTGATATCCTTCAGTGACCTAAAATTGAGGAACTTGCAGAAGATCCTCACTTAGAAGAGATAAGTACTGCTATTAAAAAAATTCCAGAGGTAGATCTGGACAAGACGATATTCCTATAGAAGTGTACAAGAATGCTCTTGATGAAATCAATATTAGATTGCCTAAGGCTACAGGTGTTTTTGGAAAATGTTCCCATCGTTTGTGGGATGAACACGGTTTCTTTCGGAAAACTAAAATACTTGTATACATATCTTCTATACTCAGTACATTTTTGTATGGGGAAGAAGCACGGGTTCCCCACTACAGATATATAAAGAAACTTAAAACCTTTTACATGTGCTCTCTGCGCAATATCTGCAACATAAAATGTCAAGATGTCAAAAGACAAAACCTTAGAAAAATAAGACATTTCCAGTATCA
The DNA here is from genome assembly GCF_046866305.1 of Octopus bimaculoides. NCBI lineage: Eukaryota > Metazoa > Mollusca > Cephalopoda > Octopoda > Octopodidae > Octopus > Octopus bimaculoides. The sequence goes on along the minus strand of NC_142938.1, from coordinate 29,530,760 downwards.
AAAGCATGCAGTTGAGAATTCACTGCAGACGGGTAGGACACATTCGAAAGATGATCGCATTCCGAAAATTCTTTTGTATAGCCTACAAATAGAGGGGTGCCACAGTGAAGGAAAACCCATAAGTTGAAACAGTCGCTAAAATCCCTACAGCTTAATTCAACATCTTAGGAGTTGGGGTAAAATGTATCATGATGCATCAAATCAATTTGAGCTGAAGAAACAGAACAATAAAAGAATTATACCCTGCCATCAACAGACACATTTATCCAATCCCAGGCAAAATCAAAACCATCAATTTCCTCATTCTAGCTTCATAGCAAATCCATACCTAGACTCAGATTGCTTTCACGTATTCATTGCTGATAGAAGCAACTTCTTTTATTTTAAAACTTTTATCTTTGTTTTTTCTTGTTTTCTTAAATCCCCTTCTCCAAACACTCATAAGTCGAAATCGACGGGACAGACTGTCATATTTTTATATTTAATGTTCTATCTACTTTACATCGTATAAGACAGTTGTGTCTTTTTCTGGTGTGTATTAGTGACATTCAGCAGAAAATATGTAAAAATTAGATTAACTCTTCGCGTAGTACAACTTTAGTAACCATCTCTTCCAGTTGATGTATTTCATTTGAACTGTTTAGCTTGTTCCTCTTTATTGAGAAAATAACTCAAACATTATTCTCGTTATTCCTATTCTTGTTCTATTTATTTCATTGCATCTATTTTTATTTAAGTATAAGAGAGTGTGTGTGTGTGTGTGTGTGTGTGTGTGTGTGTGTGTGTGTGTGTGTGTGTGTGTGTGTGTGTGTGTGTGTGTGTGTGTGTGTGTGTGTGCGTGCGTGTGTGTGTGTGTGTGTGTGCGTGTGTGTGTGTCTGAATTTGTGCGACTAAGCGCATAATATGGAAGAATTTGTCAGGAATATATGTTAATATTTATATGGGTGTAGGTAAATAAGTATTTGTATCAAAAATGTATATTTTGTTTTGATATTTTGTTTCGTTTTTTGTTTCCTGTTTAATTTTCTAAAGACAAGATCATACTTGTTCGAAATAGCTTTCTTATTTGTATCAATGACCTTCGCCTGAAAGTGAATACAAAAGATTACAACCAGAATGATAAGGAATATTTTATTTGTGTCAACTCACTTAAGATCGCCCTTGTCGGGTAAACTGACGACCCCATTAAGCCTACTTGGTGAAGATTATTTATTTTTTTGACATTCCATAGGATAAAGAAACAAACGTATCGAAGGGTAGATGAACCCAAGAGAGTTACCGACCATTTAATATGGGAGGTAGGTAGGTTGTAGGTAGGTAGGTAGGTAAATAGATAGATAGATAGATAGATAGATAGATAGATAGATAGATAGATAGATAGATAGATAGATAGACAGACAGACAGACAGACAGATAAATAAATAGATTGATAGATAGATAGATAGATAGATAGATAGATAGATAGATAGATAGATAGATAGATAGATACATTTCTTTTATTAGCCACACAGGGCTCAACGAAGATGGGACAAATACAATGTAGAGCTTTTCTTTTTGGGAGGGGGAAGGAAAAAAAAGGGGGGTCGATCAAAAGGGATCGTAGGAAGGAAAAGGGGGTAGTTCGATCAAAAGGGATCAAAAAAAAAAAAAAAAATGGGCGATCAATAGGGATCGTGTATCACACAGTAATGTTCTCGTGTAAAAGGAGGGGAGGACAGTTTAGGTTTGGCCGTGGAAAGAAAAGCCTACGGAAAAGACCACGGTAACCTTGGTCAATATTCTCATTGAAGAAACTATAACAGTAAGTGACTCTCTTTTGCCTTTTTGTTTTCTTTTTTTTCCTTGGATTTTTTTTTTTAATTTTTTTTTTTAGTTCATAGGGTTATGCTCAAGATGGCTCCGTCGTTCACACGTGCCATCCTTGCTACATTCACCCATCTTTTTTTAAGCATTCACTAGACAAGACTTCCCTTTCTACTCTCACCTTCCTCTTCAGGTGATACTTGAAGAAGTTGATGAGAGATTGCCCAGAAAGGAAAGTCTTTGTCTCTAGACCTTTCAGACGCGTCCACCATACACATTCTTTCGCCATAGCCACAAGTACGATGAAAATAGCTCTTCCTTCCCGTTTAAAGGAAGGAGGCGCGACAATATTCACGATAGACTCGGCTGATAGACCGACTCGTCCCACACGCGATAGCAGTTGTTCGACGTAAGCCCACAGCTCGGAAATGGTGGGACACTGTACGAGTGCGTGCAGAACGGTTTCGTCGCTCTGCCGGCATCTCGGACAGGTCGGCCCCGTGTTTCTCGAGCCATGCCTGTAGAGCTTATCCCGAACGGGTAGTGCTTCTCGATAGCACTGCCAGGCCAGGGATCTCTGGAAGTTGTCCATAGGTCCCGGTCCGAAGGTCGTCTTAAACAGGCGGGTCAGGTATTCCTCGTCGACGCCCAGGTTCGCCCCGAGATCGTCGTCGTACCTTCCCTCCACTAATCCACTATAGAAAGCGTTAGTTGTGATGCAGTCGCTCAAGGTTGACCGGGGTTGTTGGAGTTGCCGAAGAGCAGCGCGACACTCGCGGTGCCATTCGCCCTTCCTCGGCCTCTTCTTGATCCACGACTGCAGTTCGGTCATGGAGACGAGCTGCGGGAAAGCGCGCCGCACAAACGGCGACCACACCTGTTCACCGTTGTCTACGTAGAGCCGGAGATGTCGCAGTCTCAACGCGTGTCTGCGCATCATCAACCACGGCATGCCCAGTCCTCCTTTTAACGGGTGTTGGCAGCAAACGGATCGGAACGCTTCCTTTCCACAAGAAGCGGAAGAGGATGCGCTCCAGTTTGGTGAGGGTAGGGTCGGGACAAGGAACGACGATCAGGCGGTAGTAGATGACGGACGCGATGTACGTGTTCGCCACCTCCAGATAGATAGATAGATAGATAGATAGATAGATAGATAGATAGATAGATATACATGTATGTGTAAGATATATGCGAAGACTGGATTTTTGGCGGAGAGCGAGGACGAAACCCGACCATCAAAGGTTAAATTTCAATGGGCAGAAAGATCATACACAACAACGTCAATATGGTACGTGTACCTCATTTACAACCCTCTGCTTCTGTCTATATATCCGATAGATTATTCACCTCTTTACAAAACTCTGCTTCTGTGTGTACATTCAGTTGAATGTACATTTTTTTGAAACCTTCTGCTTGTACATTGGTAGTTCTTTTTTCAAAATATCAACCAAGTAGTCATAACTGATTTACAATATTTTTCGTCTTCACTCAAAACTGAAAGATATCAAGAAAAAAGACCAAACAATTTAGTAATCGAATGCAATGTAGTCTTAACTAATGCGAAATGATTGAAACTACTTAAGCGATAAGTTAGTATTTCAGGTTCTGTGATGTGTAAGAGGTTTTTAAGCAAAGGAACATTCATGCACATTCAATCTAAAAATATATTGTAATGGTGAGAAATGTTGTGTTCAGTCAAAACTTGAGTTTCTGTAAACTATTTCACAGATGTTTGAGCTTCATGACTCATCACAAGTGTTAAGTAGTTTGAATTGAGAAGATATCATCACCTTTTTAATTCGTTTAGTTTGATGAATGCATCATATTATGTTACAATTCATCACCGTAAAACGGTATGAGCATAGCTCCATGCACTAGTGTTTAACTATAGCAGTTAGCTCAATTAATCCTACAACAAAATCTACCGGTAATTAAACCACAGAAGAATTATCGTTCAAGTTTTAAAGATTTGAGAACTTGAATTAGGAAGTGGCTCTATTGGACGTTTTCAAGAAGTAATGAAATTAGAAACTAATTTGTTGTGTCAGGAGTAAGTGTGCAGCTGCTGCTACTGTTGCTGCTGATGGTGGTGCTGGTGGTACAGTCATAAAATTGATGCTATCTCCAATGAAACTACTGTAACAACAAACTCCCTCCGGGAAACTGCAATACGTAAAGAAATGCCAATAACTGTGATAGAAAACACGCGCACGCACGCACACACAACTATAGTCACTAAAAAACACACACATACAAATACATATATACGACGGGCTTCTTTCAGCTTCTGTCTACCACATCTACTCACAAGGCTTTGGCCAGCCCGAAGCTAGAGTAAAAGATACGTGCCTAAGGTGTCACGCTGTGGGACTGAACCCAGAACTGTGTGATTAGAAAGCAAGTTTCGTACCACACAGCCACGCTTGTACATGCATATGTACAACCATATACAGATATATACAGCATACACACACACATACACACAGATGCATGCACAATATATGTGTGTGTATGTGTATGCATGTATATATATATATATATATATATATATATATATATATATATATATATATAAGTGTGGTAAGTAGCTTGCTTACCAACCACATGGTCCCGGGTTCAGTCCCACTGCGTGGCATCTTGGGCAAGTGTCTTCTACTATAGCCTCGGGCCGACCAATGCCTTGTGAGTGGATTTGGTAGACAGAAACTGAAAGAAGCTTGTCGTATATATGTATATATATATATGTATGTGTGTATGTGTTTGTACGTCTGTGTTTGTCCCCCAAACATCGCTTGACAACCGATGCTGGTGTGTTTATGTCCCTGTAACTTAGCGGTTCGGCAAAAGAGACCGAAAGTATAAGTACTAGGTTTCCAAAGAATAAGTCCTGGGGTCGATTTGCTCGACTAAAGGCGGTGCTCCAGCATGGCCACAGTCAAAAAGACTGAAACAAGTAAAAGAGTAAAAGAGTAAAAGAGAATATATACATATACCATAATCCTTTGAGATCTCAGATAATTTTTCTGAATCTCCTTGATTTTTTTAATGTTCCCTGGTATTAAATTGATATTAATTAATATCCAATTTTTTTACCCTACTGTTTTAATATATATATATATATATATATATATATATATATATATATATATATATATATATATATATATATATATATATATATATATATATATATATATATATGGAGATAGATAGATAGATAGATAGATAGATAGATAGATAGATAGATAGATCAGGTCATCCCATAAGTTCTGTCCGAATTTTGAATAAAGAAAACAAGTGATCAAATGTTATATTTAATTGAAATTTAATCATCAATGTACTTTCTTTGATTATTTATAACTTCCTTCCATTTATTTACAAGCCAAGCTTTTTAATCCCATCAATGTAAAACTCTTTTCGTTTCAAAGCGAAGAACTCTGAAATGTCAGTTTGGACCTCCTGCTGGCTTGCGAAAGTTATCTTTCCCAAATTATTCTATAAACTACGAAACAAATGGTAGTCTGAAGGAGCAAGATCGGGAGAATAAGGTGGATGAGGAATTTTTTCCCAACCAAGCTCTTCAATCTTCTGTGATGTGATCTTTGCAGTGTGGGGTCACGCATTGTCCTGATGAAATATCACTCCTTTTCGATTCACTAAAGCAGATCTTTTTTCTTCAAAGCTTGGTTCAAATGCTCTAATTGCTGACAGTAGACTTAAGCATTGATTGTTGCATTAGGTGGTAACAATTCAAAGTGAATTATTCCTTTGCAATTCCACCACATAGAGAGAAGAACCTTTTTCCCATGAAGTTCCCTTTTCGGTTGTGGTTAAGCTTTTCCCCTTTTACCAAGCCACTGTTTACGACGTTTAACATTTCGATAGAATATCCATTTTTCGTCACCAGTCACAAGTCTATCCAAAAAGGGTGACATGAGTTCGCGAGAATGGAGAGAAGAGCAGATGTCAACTCGAGATTTGCAGTTGCTTTCGGACAATTCATGAGGCACCCATTTTCCAAGTTAAGGAACATTTCCAAGTTGTTGAAGATGACGATGAACAGTTGTATGGTTTGAATTAAGCTTTATTGCCAATTCTTCAACTGATAATGCAGGATTTTCTTCAAGTAATGCCTTAAGGAGCTTATCATCAAACTCAACTGGACGTCCTGTTCGATCTTCATCTTCTGAATTTTGCAAACCATCTTCTGCAAGTTCTTTCATTCATCATTCTTTCTTATAAACTGAGTGTATGTTTCGAGTCACTTCGGCTGCAGAGTTTCCTTTTTTGTACTCATAAAGATTATGTGCCTTAAATGCTCTTTGAATGCTTCTATGTTAGAAAGGGTTTTATTCAAAGAGATTTTAATTCTATTATTCTGTAAAATAACATTTAATTAGTTTAAATGTACACACATGCATAAAAATCATTTTTAATTCCATTAGACATTCTAAAATACTATTAAATTTCATTCAATTTAAAAAGAAGTAAAATCGGACAGAACTTATGGGCTGACCTGATATACACGTATATATATATATATATATATATATATATATATATATATACATATACATATATATATCAGTGTCCTGCATATCACAGGCCTTTAATGTGTCAAGTCCTCATTAAAGGCCTGTGATATGCAGGACACTGACTGGGAGAATAATGCCTGTCATCGACACGGATGAAGGAAGCAGGTTTCGACACTTTTGAGAGAGCACGTATCCAGCATGAAGAACTTAAGCGAGCTGCACGAAAGTGCACGGCTCGAATAGAGAATGGGGAAGGCTTAATCTGCAATGTTTGCAGTCGTGTATGCTTGTCAAGAGCAGGGCTCATTAGCCACTAATGGAGCCGCAAATGCAAAATATAAGTTAGTCCTAGAGCGCACAATGTTCCTGAAGGTCGGCAATGGTCTTCCTCGGTCACAAGTGGACGGCCATCAACACACATATATATATATACAAACACATGTATAAACATACGCACACACGCACACACACACACACACACACACACACACACACACACACACACACACACACACACACACACATATATATATATCTATACTATAAAAGGCAGATTTTCTCTGTGTGTGTGTGTTTAAAATTCATACATTTACACAATTCCAAATTTCTTGGATTAAACAATCGCAATTAATATTCTAAATACAATTTGTTAGGTCACTGCGTCATTTTTTCACTCCCAAAATTTCCTAATAACGAATAAAATACATAAAACTACAGAAGTAAACATTTTCTCCCTAATAAAATCTAATTTCCTCTTTCTAATACAAATCCTTTCAACTCCTACTTTCTCTTATGAAGCTTTACGAACAATCCAACAACAAATACAAAAAGAAAGGAAGGAGAGACACTGACAGTAAAAGAAAACTATTTCAAAGCCTCTGACGATGGCACCGACTATTATTTCTCTGCTTGTCCATCTCTATCTTTTGATAGCACACTCTTTAGTCTTATCCATTCTTAACTCTTTCTGTCTGTCTGTCTGTCTGTCTCTCTCTCTCTCTCTCTCTCTCTCTCTCTCACACACACACACACACACACATACACACACACAGACACACACACACACACACACACACACACACACACACACAACACACACAGTCTCTCTTTCTCCCCCTTTCTTTCTCTCTCCTATCTGTCTCTCCCTATTTATCTCTTGCTAAACGCTTTGTGCATTTCAACAGATTTCAAAACACAAACACTGGTTAGGCTATCCAATACTTTATCTATCTGTATGCTTGTTGGCAAGTATATTTTCTATGATAACTTCATAGTTAGATTATTCCACAACATTCACAGATTTTTACCTTCTAATTGTGACAAATACATAGTCAGAAAAAGAAACGATAAAAAATTACGTTGAATACATTTTACTGAGAAATTATTAAAATATTTTGTTACTTCATTTCAAGTCTAAGCGAGTATCTGCCATACTGCAAAGACCATGTCTATTGTCCCCTTCTTGTTCCTAAATCCACATTGGCTCTCCGAGGCCACGTCGTCCAGCAGCTGGTGTGTGATGCGGTTCAGAAAGACACGGGCCTTGATCTTTCCTGCGATGCTCAGAAATGAGATGCCTCTGTGGTTGTCACCTGAAGGTCTGTCCCCCTTGTTCTTGTACAGATGCATGATGTTGGCATCCGTGAAGTCCTGCGGTACTGACCCTTCGTCCCAGAACTGCTGTATCAGCTCAGTCAACTTGATGGCAACAGCTTCACCTCCCTCTTTGAAGATCTCTGGGGGTATTCCGTCAGGACCAGGTGCTTGATGGCCTTCTGGATTTCTGCCAGTGTTGGGGGTGGGGGTCATCAAGCGACACCAGGACTGGCCGCTGTAGCATGTCTCGGATGGCCTACTGGTCAATCTGGGAAGGTCTGTTTAGCAGCTGACTGAAGTGTTCACTCAAGCGCTGTATGATGTCGCTCTTTTCAATAAGCAGGGTTCCATCGGCAGAGCCCACAGGTGCCATTGCATTTAGCGTGGGGCCATACACGTCTTTCAGGTCGGCAAAGAACTTGGAGTTGTGCTCGTCTGCATACTGCTGTAGTTCTGCAGCTTTGTTTTCCCACCACTTGTCTTTCATCTGTCGCAGCTCAGTCTGCACCTTTCCTCTGATATTCTTGAGGCGGTCGTGCTTGACTTGAGAGTCTTTGTCATTGAGCCAGGCTGTGAAGGCTTCTTTCTTCTCCTGGAGGAGGTTGGTGATCTCCTTGTTGTCAAACCAGTCTTGGTGTTTCCGTTTTGTGTGGCAAAGGGTAAGGCTGGCAGAGTTATATACTGCATCCCGGAAGTTGGCTCAAGCCTTCTCAAGGTTCCCCTCTGCTGGCAGAGATTCAAGCTGGTTCACAAGGTTGGCAATGAGGGTCTCTTTTGTTTTTGGTTCATTGATTTCTGGACATCCAGTTTCTTTTTAACATCAGCTTTCTGGTGTCTGTGTCTGCTGACGATGGAAAAGGACAGCAGGTGATCTGTCCAGCAGTCAGATCTCCTCATTGCCCTAGTGATGCAAATATCCTGGATGTCACGGCGCCCGGTAATCACATAGTCAGTCAGGTGCCAATGTTTGGACCTTGGGTGCATCTATGTAGCCTTGTGGAGGTCAGGCAGTTGGCACAGGGTATTGGTGATGGTGAGTCTCTGTTCATTGCAGAAGGTGAGTAGCAGTTGACCGTTGGTATTCTCATGTCCGATGCCATGTGGCCTGATGTCATCTGTCTAAGACTGGGCATCTCAGCCTACAAGTGCATTGAAGTCCCCGAGTATCAGCAGCTTGTCGTCTCGTCTCTAGGAACTTCCCGTAGCACTTTGGTGAGGTTCTGATAGAACAGCTCTCTCTGCTCCACAGTGTAGGTCGCAGTGGGGGCGTAAGCACTGATGAGCGTCAGGTGCATCTTGCCTTGGAGAGGAATTCTCATCACCATCAGGCGGTCGC
>NC_142938.1:29451490-29513990 GCF_046866305.1 Octopus bimaculoides | reverse complement strand
ATGCATGTGTATACATGTATTTATGTTGGCATTGCAGGCATGTATGTATGCATGTATGTAGGCATGTACGTATTCACATATGTATGTGTGCATGCATGTTTGTGTATATGTATATATGTATGTATGTGTGTGTATGTATGTGTGTATGTATGTATATGTGTATGTATATGTGTATGTATATATATATGTAAGTATGTGTGTACGTACTTATGTACGTTTGTGTGTGTGTACGTATGCATGTATGTGTGTGTATATATATATGTATGTACCTGTGTATGTATATATTTATGTATGTATGTGTGTATGTATGTATTTATGTATGTATTTATATATGTATGTATTTATGTATTATGTACGTATGTATATATGTGTGCATGTATGTATTTATGTATGTATCTATTTATGTATGTGTGTATGTATGTATTTATGTATGTACGTCTGTATTTATTTATGTACTAGCAGTATAACCCGACCTTGTCCGGGTGTGACTTATTACGCCTTCTACGGTAACTCTTGCTAGGTGAAAATATACTAAAAAAGAAACCCTTACATCGAAAAAACCATTATGATTTCAATATGTTCGTAATTCAAAAGACGATGAAATTAATAGGGACAGTCTGAAGGCTGTTTTGCATATAATTATTAAGCGTACGTACATTTCATCATTCTAATTGGCTATAGAAATGCTTGTGCAAAACAACTTTTTGGGCAGCCCTGATTATACACAGCAGGGTAATCCCTTTTCGCAGGAGCTAGGACGGCAATTTGTGATGAAGCAATTGCTGGCGATCTGTTGCTACACAGTTTTGCCAGAATTCTATCAGATTGGGCAGAAGATGTTGATGCACCATTTTGCATTATGTTCAAAGTAGCTTCTGGAATGTGGTGAATTGCTGCAGTCTGTTGCTGTCATATTAAACCGGTTGTTGTCTTTCTCCAGCAAACTCTCTTCTTTGGAGGCATAATCTATGTATATATTAAACAGAACAATAAAAGTTATAATAGATGGCAGGGTCGGTACTTTTCACATATCTGTAATTTTTCAGATTAACACCCGCACGATTACCCAACCCTAATCCTAAACCTAATCCTAACCATAACCCTAACACTAACCCTAAACCCTAACCCTAAAACCCTAACTCTGACCCTAAAACCGTAACCATAACACTAATCCTAACCCTAACCCTAACCCTCACTCTAAACCCTCACCCTGACCCTAAAACCCTAACCCTAACACACTAGTGAAAATCGTGGTATATTTACAAAACATTGACGAACATGAGTTGTATTTTACTGAATGATTGTGTACTTGCACGTGTATGCGTTTGAGAGAGCGAGAGAGGAAGAGGTAGAGAGAAGGGGTGAAAGGAATAGAGGTAGTTAAAAGTTTTCTTATGACGGCTTCTCTTCACTGCCTATTAATTCATTAGAAATCTAAGGATGCACATATGAACATAAAAGAGAAAAATGAAACAAATATGGACGACTTGCTCCGAAACACCACCGACTGGGGAACACTTCTCAAAAATAACCTGCACTTGTTTTCTTCAAAATTCCTACATGTTTGAAATATACATACATCAAGGTATATTTGTAGAAAATTTCACGAAAAAATATTCATTTTCCTGGAAGTTAAGAGGAATTTAAGTGGAATTTCCGAAAATTGTACCCCACCCACTCCCAAAACATTTTCACCGAAAATTTTATGTATATTCAGAATCTACATAATAAATAATGCATAGAAAATTTCATTAAAAAATATTCATTTTTCTGAAAGTTATGACCTTCCAAATTTGGGGGGTACAACTCTGTAGTTATGCCACATTGACGAACATGAGTTATATTTTTGTGAATGATTGTGTTTACTTGCACGTGTATGCGTTTGAGAGAGCGAGAGAGGAAGAGGGAGAGAACGGGAACAATGTGTATGTTGTTGTCACAGGTCACGTATGTGTGGTTGTGTGTGTTTTTACGTATCTATGTTATGAAAAATAGGTAAAGAATACTGAGATGAAAGTTTAATCTATGACTATGTATGTATCACTTTTTCTCTCTCTCTCCCTCTCCCTCTTTTACTCTTACTCTCTATATTATACGTTGAGCGCGTGTGTAAGAACGGCGTTCCAGGTAGAAGGGAAGAAATATAAAAGTTGCTAGAAACAACAGCCAAATCTCCCTTAAATCACACAAAGTAAACGGAATTTTAAAAATCTAATTACTGCACTGGAAAGTTCACATCGAGAAAATTCCATTGATGTAAAAATTTTTACGAAAAAGTGGAAAATGTGGATTTCGATAAACTTTTGAAAAGGCTTCAGACAGACACACAACTTCAGCTTTATTATATTAGATAAGATGTATTTATGCATGTACGCATTTATGTATGTATGCATATATGTATGCATGTGTCTATGTTTGAATGTGCGTATGTATGTATTTATGAATTTAGGTATGTAATTATGTAAGTATTGTTGTATGCATGTATGCATATATTTATGTATTGATGTATGTATGCATTTATTTCTGTACGTGTGTATGCATTTATGTATGTATTTATGTATGTATGTGTATGTATGTATGTATATGTGTATGAATGTGTGTATTTATGTATGTATGTATTTATGTATGGATGCATGTATGTTATATATATTTATGTATGTATATATTCATATATGAATATATGTCTTTATGTATGTATGTACGTATGTATTCATGTATGTATGTATGTATTTATGTATTTATTTATGTATGTCTGTATGCATGTATGTATACATGTAAGTATACATGTGTGTATGTATGCCTTATGCATGTATGTATTTATGCATGTACGCATATATGTACGCGTGTATGCATGTATGTATGGTATGTGTGCATATATGTATGTATGTGTGCATGTATATATGTGTGTATGTAAGTAATTATGTATGTGTGTGTATGTATGTATTTACGTGTGCATGTACTTCTGTGTGCACGTTTGTATGTATGTGTGCTTCTATGTATTTATGTATGTATGTGTGTATGTATTTATGTATGTCTCTATGTATGTATGTATGCATGTATATGTGTATTTATTTATGTATGTATTTGTGTGTATGCGTGTATGTATGTGTGTATGTATGTATTTATGTATTTATATGTATATGTATGTATTTATGTATGTATGTCAGGTCGCTCTTCTGTGCTACTGGTAACATGTAATCCAGTACAACCTGTTGCACGGTCGGGTCGTCGGCGACTAAACTGGCAACCCCACCAGGTTTGCTTGGTGAGGAGGGTGTTGTTGGACACCCTGCAGGACGAAAAATAAGACCTGTCAAAGGGCGGATGAACTCCTGAACAGTCAACGGCCTTCCAACAAAATGTCTATAAATATGTATATATATGGGTGTATGTATATGTATGAATGTCTGTAAATATGTATATATGAATCATTTTAATTTTATATACATATATATTTTTTTTTAAATCTTTTTATATATATTATTTCATTTTATTTATTTTATTTATTTATTTATATTTTTTTTATGGGTAAGCTGCTCCACATCGGTCACCGGAGTGATATTTGATCACTTTACAGAGTGTCTGAGTGTCGGTTAGGTGTCTGGAATGGGATGGCTTACCTCATGGGCAGGTAGAAGCTCTTTAACCTTGGTTGGTAATCTACCTAGGAGAAGGAAATCTCCAAAATAAAACCTGAGGCCTTGGAAGTTCCTGGTTTTGTCAATTCTCTTGTCACACCGGTGAAAGTCTTCTTGGGCTAATAAGTGGGGGTAGTGCAGTGCAAGCTACATCCACTAAAAATTATTCATCTGCACATGTACTTCCTGTACTCCAAATCTTAGTAAAATCATTCAATTGGCTGGTTGGCAGAAACCTAAAAATGCACCTGTAACTTATTTTAAAATATCTGAAACAAATTCAGGAAATGGCAAAAAAGGCTTGGGAACATCAGGGGAACAGGTCTGGCCCGGCAGGTGTCCCAATGTATCACAGGCTGGACCCGGTCGTCATCCTGCCACTGTGGTCAAACAGTCCTCAAGAAAAAGTAAAAATAAACATCGTTTGAATTTTGGCTGTTGGAATGTGCGCACACTTCTTGATGATAATTTCACGAAGAGGCCAGAAAGACGTACTGCACTTATTGCATGTAAGCTAAAGAAATATTCCCTTGATATAGTTGCGCTCTCTGAAACTCGTCTCTCTGGTGAGGGTCAAGTAATTGAATCTATGAGCAGAACTTACTTGCAGGTATTGGTAGTGCAAATCAGAGGTGCAATCTGTGTGGGTGTTTTTTCAAAACACTGTCTGGTTTAAAAAGCCACATCAGACGCCATGAACGGGCTAAGGTGTAGGTGCAGGAGGTGGTCAAACTCTGTGTAAGGAGTAGACAACCACTATGTATGTATTTATGTATGTGTGTGTGTATGTATGTATGTATTCATGTATTTATATATGTATGTATTTATGTATGTATTTATGTATGTATATATGTATTTATTTATTTATGCATGTATGTATTTCTGTGTGTATTTACGTATTTATGTACGTATGAGTGTATGTATTTATATATGTAATTTTGTATTTATGCATGTATGTACGTATATATGTATTTCAATATGTATTTATATTTGTATTTATATATTGTATAAATGTATTTCTATATGTATGTATGTATATATGTATTTCTATATGTATTTATATATGTATGTATTTCTATATATATGTATATATGCATGTATTTATGAATTTATGTATGTATGTATGTATATATGTATGCATTTATTTATGTATGTATGTATTTATGTATGTGTATATGTATTTATGTATGTATATTAGTACTTATGTGTGTATGTATTTATGAAGCTATTTACATATGTATTTATGTTTGTATGATATATTATGTTTTTATTATGTATTTATTATGTATGTAGGCATGCATCTGTTCCTGTATGTATGCATGTAAGTTTCTATGTATGCAAGTATACATATTTGAATGTAAGAATATATGCATGTATGCATGTATGAATGTATGTATGTGTGCTCGTATGTATGCATGGGTGCATATATGTGCGTATGTATGTGTGCATGTATGTGTGTATGTGTTCATGTATAGATGTTTCTGTGTATGTATGTATGTATGTATGTATCTATTTATGTATGCATATATGTATCTGTGTATGCATTTATATTTTATGTAAATGTGTATGTATTTACGTTTGTATGTGTTAATGTATGTATGTGTGTATCTATGTATTTGTGTATGTATGTGTGCATGTATGTATTTATGTATGTATGTGTCTATGTATGTACTATGTACGTATCTATTTATGTGTTTTCGTATTTAAGTATGTATATATATATATATATATATATATATATATATATATATATATGCATGTATGTATGTATGTGCATATGTATGCATATAGGTATCTATGTATGTATTTATGTATGTATGTATGTATTTATTTACGTATGTATTTATATATTTATGTATGTATGCATGTATGATTGTATGTAAGTATGTATGCATGTATCTATATATGCATTATGCATGTATGTATGTATGCGCGCATGCATGTATATATCTGTGTATGTCTGTGTACATGTAGGTTTGCATGCGTGCATGTATTATGTATGTGTGTATGCATGTATATATGTGTGGATGTCTGTATGTGTGTATGTATACATGTATCTTTGTGTGTATGTATATATGTATCTAGGTGTGTATGTATGTGTGTGTGAATGAATGTATGTGTGTATGAATGAATGTATGCCCGTGTTTCTATCTATGTATGTGTGTATGTAGTCATGTATGTAAGTATGTGTATGTGTATTTATGTGTGTGTGTATGTATGTATGTATTTTTATGTATGTATTTATGTATGTACGTATTTATCTATGTATGCATTTACGCATGCCGGCTTTTATGTATGTATGTATTTATGTATGTATGTATTTATGCATGTATGTATCTATGTGTATATGTAAGCATATGTGTATGTATGTATTTATGTATTTATGTACTTATGTATGTATTTATGTATGTATTTATATATATGTGTTTTTATATTGTTAATAAATTCATAAAGTGATCAATAATATAGCAGGAAATCAATATTTAATATTTAAATTTCGAAAGATATATATCCAATATGACATGGTAATATAATAAATTTTAAAATTTAAGATATACGAAATATAAATATAAATATATATGAAAATATGAATGTAGATATAGATACATGTGAATATAAATACATATAAAAATTCATGCGTAATTGAGCATGAATATTATAAAGTCTAAAATTTAAAAAAGTCTAAAGTTTAAAAAAAATTTTTAATTTAACATCTGACGATCGTTTCGCGGATATTATTGTAATCACAATGTAATCAAAAGATCAGCATACTATCAATAATTCCGCTCTTCGGAGACGAATGGATTTATAATTTATGTGTTAAGAACGAATGGTATATGTAATATTAATTAAAATATTAAAAAATATTAAAAAATATAAAAAATATTAAAGTGTATACTGTCCTTTAAAGAAATTGTAAAATTAATCCTCCTACAATTTGGAAAGTTCATTTTTTATCCTTTGTTGAAATATTAAGTGAAATATATTTTTTTAATAAAAATTGGTGTTTTTCTGAATATATATAAGACTTCGGTATATAATTATAGTAAAATTCATCTTGTTGTTGGATATGTTGGTAGTCCTATGAATCCCATCAATGTTTAAAAGTTCATCCATTGCAAATATTTCATCATTAAATTTAGCTATACTTGAGAATATTATATATAAAGAGTTTTTGTCAGAAGATTCCATTTCAAATTCAATTTTAATTTAGTATAAATACTTTTTTTTCCGTGAAGTAATATACTAGAATCTAAGTTCAAATTCCTAAGCATTTATTTTTAATTTTAATTAATATATTTATAAAGGTATTATAGATTGCTATTATTAGAATTCCATTATTAAATGTCTACGTTTAACACGCATATATATCCAATATTCACACATATACATATGTATATATACAAAGGCACATACATCCACATATATGCACTTTTTATATAATCGATAGATATGCTCATATAAATACACACATGTGTTTTTTTTATTTTACCTTGTTTTGGGATTTATTATAATATTTGAAGGTTTTATAATACCTGTGTTTACATGATGTTATCGCGTCTAATCTATTATTTATTAAATTATCTAATTTATATAGTAATATATTCAGTGATTCTAATGTGCATAAACGGCAATTATTTGGTTTATGTGTGTATGGTGTGGAAGAATCTATTATTGACCAGTCTAGTTTATAATTAATTTTATTTTTATTAAGTATATATGTAGCTAATGAGGTTGTATTATTATTTGTATTTGGTTTAAAGGAATGTATATGCGCCAGATATCTTTGTTTAAAATTAATAGAACTCCCTATGTATACCATTTTATGTGAGTTATTAGTTATTGTGACTATGCATTTATATATTATATTCAATCTTTTACAATTTCCTTGTAAAGGACATATTTTTTTTATTTTTACATGAGCAATTATTATTGTTTTTATATTTCTGTTGTGGTGAATGGTTATTATTATCCTTATTATTATTAGTGGTATATAAAGTATTACTTTTAGAATGTGTTGTAGTGTCTACTATGTTGGAGTTATGTGTATTTATTATTTGTGAATTGTTTTTATTTATATTAGGTTGTATTGTTGGGTTTATTGATATATTTTGTCTTTTTTCAGTTATATGGTATTTATTATGTTCTTGCAGTCCTATTATACTAATATTATTATTAGGAGTTTGCGTATTTATATCCGTATATTTACTTGCGCTTCTATTTGTGATGTCATTATTATTATTATTATTATTGCTACTATTAACATTATTGTTATTATGGTAGGTTTTTTTTTTATATGTATGAATTTTTCGTCTATTTGAACTGGCAATAATAGATCCTATGTTTGGTGTTGTGGAAAAAGAAATTTTAATACATGATCTATTGAATATGTGGTGATACTTGTGTTCTGTGGGGAAACATTTTTTAATTATATTAAGAAATTTTATTGCTAAGCCTTTGACTTTTAAGGAAAATGGAGGTGTAAACCATATAATTTGTCTATTTGAGCTCCACTTAGGTAATTTTTGGTATTTATCTAATGATTTTAGGAAGTGTATATTATTCATAGGATGTTTATTTTGATGTTTAGTTCTTTGTGTCTTACTATTTTTAGAATTTTTATTATATTGTGTATAATTTTTATGTTTTATTTTTAATTGTATATTATTGGTGCATGTGGTATTGTCTTTATTTTGTATTTTGTTATTTTCTATAGTATTGTTTAGTTCTAATTGTGCTATCTAATTTTTTTAATTTGGTGTTTTTTATATATTTAATGCTTTGTTTATGTCCGCTTGGCTGTAATGCTTGATTATAATAATTAGCATGGCAATTAAAATTTTCCTCATTATAGGATAAATCAGATATTCTGATAGAAATACTGTTTACTATACTTTTTAAGTAATGAAATATGATGATTTGAATTTATATTTACGTATTTAAGATATTCATTTGGTTTATGATATGGAGAGTATATTGAAGTATTGAGTTTTAACGTTACATCTAAAAAATTTGCTTTAGTATAACTTTCTTCAAATGTGATGGATAAGCCAAAATGTTTATAGAATTTATGTAGATCTTCTCTTAACTTACCTATTTTACTTTTGGATCTACCATTATACACAAGGAGTGCGTCATCCCTATATATTCCTCCTTTCAAGGATGGGAAGTAGTGTTTAATTTCATTTAGTAAATATAATCCCACTAAATCTGTTTTTTGTGCCGAATCTGACGATCCCATTGTGATATCAAATAAGTTAAATAGACTATTATTACCTGATGTACACCATAATTTATCGTTGAATTTGATCAGTGTTTTTCTAGCTAATTGAATAATGCCAATTTCAAGTGGTGTATATGTATATAGGTATTTATATATATATATTTTTTTTTTTGTATGTATTTATGTATGTATGTATTTACATATGTATATTTTTATGTATGTATGTGTTAATATAAGTATGTATTTATGTATGTATGTATGAATCTATGTATTTATGTATGTATGTATGAATCTATGTATGTATTTATGTATGTATGTATTTATGTATGTACGTCTTTATGTATATACTTATTTATGTATGTAAATATTTATGTATGTATATATGCATGCATATATTTATGTACGAATGTATTAATTTATATATTCATTCAGGTATTTATGTATGTATGTATGTATATACGTATGTATTTATGCATGTATGTACGTAAGGATTCATGCGTGTATGAATTTATGTATGTATGCATATATGTATGTATCCATGTATGCATGTATGTTTTTATACATGTTTGCATGTATGTATGCGTACATACATGTATGTATGTAATAATCGCATGTATTATGTGTATGTGTGCCTATATTAATGTATGCGTGTGTGTATTTATATATGTTTGTATGAATTTATATATGTATGTGTCTATGTATTTTTTTTATGCATTTATATATGTATGTATTTACGCATGTATGTATTATATATGTATGTACGTATTAATGTATGTATTTATTTATGTATGTATTGATGTCTGTTTGCATGTATGCATTTACGTGTGTATGTATTTATGTATTTATGTATGTATCTATGTATTATGTATGTATGTATTTATGTATGTGCGTATTAATGCAATTACGTATTTATGTATGAATGTATGTATGCATGTATATATGTATTTATGTATGTGCGTATTTAAGTATGTCCGTACTTATGCATGTATGTATGCATGGATACATGCATGTATGTATGTAAGTATGTAACCATGTATGTATATATACATGTATACATGTATGTATTTATGCATGTATGCATGTATGTATGGATGTTTGCATTTATGCATGTATGCATGTGTGTATGCATGTATGTTTGAATGTTGGATGTATGCATGTATATATGTGTGTATGTGTCTGTCCATGTATATATGCATGTATGCAGGTAGGTATGCATGTATATATGCATGTAAGTATGTATGTGTGTGTTTGCACGTGTGTATGTGTGCATGTATGTATGTATGTTTTTATGTATGCTTGTATTTATGTATGTATGTATGTATTTATGTATATATGTATATACGTATTTATGTATGTATATGTTTATGTATTTATGTATTTATGTATATATGTATATACGTATTTATGTATGTTTGTATGTATGTATTTGTGGATGTACGTAAATGTATGTATTTATGTATGAATGTAGGTATTTATTTATGTATGTATTTATGTATATATATATATATATATTATGCATTATGTATGTATGTAGGCATGTATGTATTCATATATGTATGCATGAATGCCTGCATGTATGCATATATTTATGCATGTATATACCTATGTATGTAGGTTTTCAGGTATGCATGTATGTATGTTTGCATGCATGCACGTATGTTTTTATGCTTATATGTATGTATGTATGCGTGCATTCATGTATTTAAGCATGTATGTGTGTATGTATTTATGTATACATGTATGTATGTATGTATGTGTGTGTATCTATATATTTTTTATGTATTTATATAGGTATGTATTTATATATGTATGTATTTCCGTATGCATGTATTCATTTCCGTATGTATGTATTTATTTGTGCATGTATTATATATGTATGTACGTATTAATGTATGTATTTATTTATGTATGTATTTATTTATGTATGAATGTATGCATGTATTCATGTATGTATTTATGTATTTAATTATTTATGGATAAAATCACTTATGTATGTATATATTTATGTTTGTACGTATGTATGTATTTATGTATGTCTGTATTTATGCTTGTATGTATACATGGATGCATGCATGCATGTATGTATTGATGTCTGTTTGCATGTATGCATTTACGTGTGTATGTATTTATGTATGTATCTATGTTTCTATGTATTATATATGTATGTATTTATGTATGGGCTTATTTATGTATGTGCGTATATAAGTATGTCCGTATTTATGCTTGCATATATGTAAGCATGTAAGCATGTATGTATATATACATGTATGCATGTATGTATTTATGCATGTATGCATGTATGTATTTATGCATGTATGCATGTATGTATGTATGTTTGCATGTATGCATGTATGCATGTGTGCATGCATGTATGTTTGAATGTGTGGATGTATGCATGTATGTGTCTCTCCATGTATATATGCATGTATGCAGGTAGGTATGCATGTATATATGCATGTAAGTATGTATGTATGTATGTTTGCACGTGTGTATGTGTGCATGTATGTATGTATGTTTTTATCTATGCTTGTATCTATGTATGTATGTATCTATGTATTTATATATATATGTATATTGTATTTATGTATATATGTATTTATGCATGTAGGTATTTATGTATGTCTGTATGGATGTATGCATGTATTTATGTATGTAGGTATTTATGTATGTCTGTATGGATGTACGTATGTTTTTATGTATGTATTTATGTATGAATGTAGGTATTTATTTATGTATGTATTTATATAGGTATATATTTATATATTATGCATTATGTATTCATGTATGTATGCATGTATGTCTGCATGTATGCATGTATGTATGCATGTATGTATTGTATGTATGCATGTGTTCATATATGTATGTGTATATCTATCTATATATATATAAATATATATATATATATATATGTGTGTGTGTGTGTGTGTGTGTGTGTGTGAGTAAAAATAAATACAAAAAGAGGGTTTTGTATGATCGTGTATAGAGGAATATATTATTTTATTTAAAAGAGTTCCAGCTTTGTCTGTTTTTTATGTTTTATTTATATTCTTGTAAAATTAATGTGAGATATAGAATATGGACTATATAATATATAATATAAAAATGGGTGGTACAATGAAATGAAATGAAGTATTGAATGTCTTATTAAATATATGGAATATGTCTTATTGAATATATGAAATACTGAGTGTTCAATATAAAGGATTAAATATATAAAGGCGAATACGTATTTTCAATACCTTGTGGTATTTCATCATGGCCGGTATCTGACTGACTGTAACAGACTGTAATAGACTGGCTGGTTTTCTGTCTTTTATACCTATTCCTTTGGACAGCAGCAGTATGTGTTTGGCTATTTTTAGAATTGATGCCAAGTTTATTTTTAGAAATGATGACATTTGAGAGATTTTTTGTGTTTTAGTTATAGGGATAAGATTTTTGAACCCCAGTAGGTGTTTGGCTATTTTTAGAAATGATGACATTTGAGAGATTTTTTGTGTTTTAGTTATAGGGATAAGATTTTTGAACCCCAGTAGGTGTTTGGCTATTTTTAGAAATGATGACATTTGAGAGATTTTTTGTGTTTTAGTTATAGGGATAAGATTTTTGAACCCCAGTAGGTGTTTGGCTATTTTTAGAAATGATGACATTTGAGAGATTTTTTGTGTTTTAGTTATAGGGATAAGATTTTTGAACCCCAGTAGGTGTTTGGCTATTTTTAGAAATGATGACATTTGAGAGATTTTTTGTGTTTTAGTTATAGGGATAAGATTTTTAAACCCCAAGTAGGATAAATTTAATCATTGTTTGTTAAGAGTGGGTTTGAATTTCTTAATAAAGTCCTTTTCTTTGCATTTTCTCTCAATTTCATTCCGGTTGTAAAGTTTATGGAATGGAAATATAATAAAAGTTTGATGACCACATGTTTCCAGATGGTTACTCAGTGGTATTTGGCAGACTTCTGGGTTTTTAATCTGTTGTCGATGCACCCGTGAGCGTTCCGATAGTGCATTACCTGTCTGGCCAACGTACAGTTCTTCACAATTAGGGCATTTGATGCAGTAGATTAGATTTCTACTTTTGCAGTTCATGTTCGCATTGGTGAATATTTTCCCTGTTTTTGTGTTCATATATGGGCCGGTATGAATTGATCGGCATGTACCGCATCGGCTATCATTGCATCTGGATACAGTGAATGTTTGATTTTTGTTGCTGAGGTCAAACCTTGCCTTTGTTAATAGCTTTTTCAAGTTTTTAGGTTGTCTCTTACTGAGAGTTATATTTTGATCTGTAATGATATTTCTCAATTCCTTACTTTGTGCATGGATCGGTAAGTTCGCTTTAGCGATATTAAAGATGTTCTGGTGGCATGGATTTTGTGTCACTATAAATGGAATGATCTTTTCCTGTGTGTCTCTTCTTTGCGGTGTCCTCAGTTGTTGTATGGGTATTTTCGAAACCCGCTGAATACCATTTTCTATGAGTAGTGACGGGTACTTTTGCTTTAGCAGAAATTCTTTCAGTTCCATCAGGCGCTGATTTCTGGTCTCTAGATCCTCTACAATAGTACATATTCTCCTGGCTAAGCAGTATGGGATGTTGCGTTTTGTATGGGGTGGATGGCACGATTTAAAATTCAGGTATTGGTGTGTGTCTGTGTGTTTATAATATATATCTTTGGTAATGGCGGGGTTCTTTTTAACTACCATTATATCTAGAAATGGTGATTTGCTACTGCTCATCTCCTTTGTAAATTGGATGGATGTTCAGGAGGGTGTTGAATTCTTCCAGTGTTTTGAGGTTTTGTCCAGATTATAAAGCAATCGTCAAGGTATCTCTTCCATGCTTTTTCTATAAACTTCCTAAATTCGGTGTTGTATCTCTCTTCTATTTCCTGGTAGAGTTTTTGTTCCAAGTAACCCATCACCGAATTCGCATAAACGGGAGCAAACCTCGTTCCCATAGCCGTGCCTTTAATTTGGATATAGTTCTTTCCATTGAAGAAGAGAGTATTATTTTCCAGGATAAGTCTCACTGATTCTAGTATAAATGTCACCGTGAATCTGTTGGGAATTGCTTCCCTGTGTTTGTCTACCCAGTATTCGACCGCCTTTATTCCTAAATCATGTGGGATATTTGTGTATAGGCTTACTACATCAAAGCTCAGTAGGATTGAATTTGTTTCAGTGGTTTTGGGAAGATGGGATAAAAAGTGGATGTCATCCCGAATGAAGCTGGGTATGTATGTACATAGTGGCTTCAAAAGAATGTCGATGAAATTGCTTAGACGGTGAGTAGGGCATACTGGGCCAGCTATAATTGGTCTAAGTTTTAAATCTTTTGGATGTAGCACTTTTATGTATTCACTTCCTTGTTCCTTTACTCCCTGTTGAATATCTTCTGACTTATGTATTTTGGGTAAGCCGTAAAAGTTACTGGGTTTTGGTTCGAAGTCGGTGATGTAGTCTCTTTCGTTGTCAGTGAGTGAGTTGTAGTGTTTAGTAACTAGGTGGTTGATCTTCTTCATGATGTGGTGGTCTATGTTTGAGGGTATTTCACAATAGAAGATTGTATCCTTTAGTTGTTCCTCAACTAAATCCTTGTAGTATTCCACATCCGTGATAACGATTGCACCCCCTTTATCTGCTTGTTTAATTATTATTGTTTCATCGTTTTGTATGCGTTTAAGTGCAGATATCTCTGATTTGTTAATGTTCGGCCTAACTTTGGTATTTTGTTTTAGGAGGAAGTTTGATAGGGTGTCACTATATTGGTCAAGGTAGATATTTCTGCCTTTTGGTGGGGTGAAATTTGATTTATACCTCACTAAAGAATCTTCGGTTTCATTATTATTTTTATTATTAATATTGGTGGTGAAGAATTCGACAAGTCGTAATTTGCGATAGAATTTCTGGATATCTTCCTTTAGTTCATGGTGGTTGACTGTTGGTGTAGGTGTAAATTTCAGGCCTTTTAACAGAAGTTGGGTTTCATCATTGTCAAGATCTCTTCTGGAAAGATTAATTATCTAAGGATCTATATGTCCAGTTGTTTTGGGTATGTTACCTCTTGGAGTGTTTCTTTCTCCGGTGTTTGTTGATATGTGTGTGTGTGTGTGTGTGTGTGTGTGTGTGTGTGTGTGTGTGTGTGTGTGTGTGTGTGCATGTATGTATGCATGTGTGCATGTATGTATGTATATGTGTATGTATTTACGCATGTATGTGTGTATGTATTTACGCATGTATGTGTGTATCTATTTGTGTATGTATGTATGTGTGTATGTATGTATTTATGTATGCATTTATATATGCATGTAGTTATGTATGTATTGATGTATGTATTTATTTATGTATGTATTTATGTATGCATCTATTTATGTATGTATGTATGTATGTATGTATGTATGTATGTATTTATGTATGCATCTATTTATGTATTACGTATTTATGTATGTGCGTAGTTATGTATGTACGTATTTATGTATGTATGTATGCATGTATGTATTTATGTACGTTTGTATGTATTTATGTATGTATGTATATATGTATGTATGTATTTATGTATTATGTATGTATTTATGTCTGTTTGTCTGTATGTATGTACATATGTATGTATATATACGTATAGCTTGGCATGTTTTGTTTTTAATGTATGTATTTTCATTCATTTAGTTTCATATATACTTAAATGATAAAGTTCTGGCAATTTCTAGAGATTTTTATATCTTCAATGTTAGATTGGATCTGTAGTCTTCGAAACAGCTTTCTCATTTCTGGCTTTGAGAAATCTGATCTCTCAGGATTGGTATTTAATCTATGTGTTACATATCCTAATGCCCCAATAATAACAGATATAAACCAGAACTTGTTATTTGGATAAAGTAACTGCAGATTGCTCAATAGTTCAGTGTTGCTCTATGAGAGACTGCTTTGGGGATCAATGTTACTATCATCTCTGCGCTTTCTTCTTTCTAACATATCCATGCATGGTCTTCCGCTCAAACTTGCTCTTCCTTTCACCGATTTTATGTTGCAGTAAATACGTGCGACTTCTTTGGGCATGTATTCAAGATTATCACACAAGGAATGCTGCTGAAGGAACTGCCTTCCAAGCCTTATGATATTATCAGCCTTATGTATGTATGTATGTATGTATGTATGTATGTATGTATGTATGTATGTTTGTATGTATGTATGTGTGTATGAATGTTATCAATCAGTTTCATTTCTGTATTTCTTGTCCATAGAGAAAGAGCCGGACCCTAACATAGATTCAAGGCTCCTTCATTGGAACTTTTATCAACATCTTCTAGGTATTTGTGCATGTGTGTGTGTGTGTGCAGTATTTGGTGTTAGTGTATGCGCAGATTTGTATGTTTGTTTTATGGATGCGTTTTTAAGTATATATTTTCATGTCTAGATGCATGCATATGTATTTGTGTGCTAAATTTTTTTTTTACTAAATTTTTTTTGTATGTATGTATGTATTTATGTACGTATGTATTTAAGTATGTATATATATGTATGTATGTATGTATGTATGTATGTATGTATGTATGTATGTATATATGTATGTATGTATGAATGTTTGTATGTATGTATGTATGTATGTTTGTTTGTTTGTTTGTGTGTGTGTGCGTGTGTGTGCATGTGTATATGTGTGTGTGCATGTGTCTATGTGTGTGTGCATGGATGTGTAATAGCTGCTTTTGCTGCATTCCTCTAACCTAGATGCACTATGATGTCTGAATAATTAATAACTAAACAAAAATCTACATGCGTTCCGCTACCATGCCATTTACAATATAGAATGGAACGACATTTGTGAAGAAGATATTTTGTATGTAAATATATATCAATATACTATATATTATACAAGTATAATCATACATATTTTACTAATAATGCATTACAGTGTGAATGCGAACGATATGTTTAGTTGGTTGGGCTTTGCTGATTTTCCTTGGTGATGTTTTTGTTTTTTACTTTCTGTTTTTCTTAAAACTTCACCACTCAACATTTTTTGATCGTGAAAGTTGTTAATTTGTTCAAAGACGGTTTGAATCTTTATGACAAAATGGAGCATCCATGAACCACTTCTTCAACATCTATCTTCAGTTTTCCTCAGTCCTCATGTGCTTTTATTCTGACTTCATGCTAGAAACTTGTTGTCCCTGTATTTGGATAATTTTTCCTCTTCTAAGATCTGGCTTTTATCTCTGTGTGTTTCTTGCAATAGGAACAGTGGATGTCTTGAAGGAGTGCTGCAGAACAAAAACCACTTCGCTTGGTTAGCTTGGTGATAAGGATGACGGTATTTTGTCCATGACAGAAGTTACTGAATTATAATAAAGGCATAAAATATAAGAGTCAAATACTGTCATTTAAAAACTTTTTTTTTTCTCAATTAAACATTGACAAAAGGAAGCGTAAACTAGAAATTTAAAAAATTTTATTTTTGAAAAAGAACAAGGAAGCGTAAACTAGAAATTTTAAAATTTTTATTTTTGAAAAAGAACAATGAACAATATAATAAAAAAAAGTATTTAACTGTGGTTACTAAGTAACAATACTGTAAAAATAACTCAACTTAGAAAAGGAGTTGGAATATTGTTCAAGTAACTCAACCAGTAGAACAAACGTATATACACTATAAAATAACTCAACTTGAAAAAGGAGTTGGAATATGGTTGAAGTAACTCAACCAGTAGAACAAACGTGTATACACTATAAAATAACTCAACTTGAAAAAGGAGTTGGAATATGGTTGAAGTAACTCAACCAGTAGAACAAACGTGTATACACTATAAAATAACTCAACTTGAAAAAGGAGTTGGAATATGGTTGAAGTAACTCAACCAGTAGAACAAACGTGTATACACTATAAAATAACTCAACTTGAAAAAGGAGTTGGAATATGGTTGAAGTAACTCAACCAGTAGAACAAACGTGTATACACTATAAAATAACTCAACTTGAAAAAGGAGTTGGAATATGGTTGAAGTAACTCAACCAGTAGAACAAACGTGTATACACTATAAAATAACTCAACTTGAAAAAGGAGTTGGAATATGGTTGAAGTAACTCAACCAGTAGAACAAACGTATATACATTATGTACAGGTATTGCAGGAGATGGTTGTTTTAGTCCTTAAAATGTAAATACGATCGCAAGAATAGATGTTAAGGTCTCTAGAATACAATTATGATCAAAAGATAGATGGTATTGTCTGTACAATGTAGTTATGACCACGTGATTGATGCTATAATTTGCACACTGTTGTTACGACCCTAAAATTGATGTCATACGCTTGACAGTGTATATATAACCAAGACCTGATTGTTAAAGTCTGTTCGAAGTAGTTGCGATCAGGATATAATTGGTATAGTCTCCACTGCAATATTTAGATCAGGAGATAGTGGTCATTATTATCTCTACTGTATTATGTGAGATCGAATGTTGATGGTTGTAGCTTCGATCACATTATTCATACCAAAAGAAGTATTTTATTGTCTTGATGTTATTTGCGGGAAGAAATAGATCTTTTAGATTTCATTATTGTTTGTAAGACACTGAAGTATAATCTTTGTTGTTTTTCATGGAATTTGGTCTTAATAAAAGTCTGCAAGAAACTGGTAGCCCAATCCTGGTTCTTGAAAAGTTTCGATGTTGTCAGTTGGAGGAGTTTGATGTTGAAAATAGTCACAAAGTTATTTTGTAATAGATGGTTCATACAGTGATATTCTTACATCCTTCAGGAGATTGTTGTAGGCGTTGTTGTTGTTGCAAAAGCTATCCAATATTCTCTCCGAAGGAGGGGATTGTTTATGATAGTTGACCATGTTATATTTAGCAGACCAATGGCTGTTAATGAAGTATATCAATGTTACTTTTAAATGACGCTGGTTGTTGTTAGGTATTAGCCCTGGGACGGAGTGTTTAAAGTATCCATGTTATTGTGAACAACAGCTGGGTACTGTACATGTAGCCTTCTCGCTATTGATAACAGTAGCTGGTAATGTGTTGGTGTAGCTACAAGAACTGAATGTGACAAGTAGTCTCCATGTTGTTGCTAACAAGAGATGGATGTTAGAATTGAAGTCTCCATGTTAAATGTGCACAACATTTCATTGTTAGATATAATTTATGTAGCCTTCATGTTATTGATAACTGTAACAATGTGTTGATGTAGTTAAATTAATTTTAGCAGCGAGTCGATATTGTAAAGTCAGTGAGGTGTATAAATCAGGGCTTGTTGTAATAAATGCTGTATGTAGGATCTTCAGTACATGGCAAGGTGTTATAAACACCCTCTAAGTTAACGCAGAAACATTTATTGCTGTTATAGTATTAATATTAAAGATTATTTACAGCATAAACTGGTTGCATATGTATACTTATGTTTATTTTCAGAGGAGATGGAAATTTCAATTCTAAAATATGTTAGTTTTTTGCCCAAGTTAAACTCAATATGAATACTGCGTCGTTGTTATGGTGAACAATTGCTCAATGTTGGTGTAGAAATATTGCTTTCATTTTATGGCGAACAATTGCTGTCTATTGAAGCACGAAATATTGCCTTCGTATTATGGTAAACAATTGCTGTCTGTTGGAGCACGAAATATTACTTTCATGTTATGGCGAACAATTGCTGTCTGTTGGAGCACGAAATATTGCCTTTATGTTATGGCGAACAATTCCTGGCTGTTGGTGTACGAAATATTGCCTTCGTGTTATGACTAACTGTTGCTGTTTGTTACTGCTCGAAATATTGCTTTCGTGTTATGGCGAACAATCGCTGTTTGTTGCTGCACGAAATATTGCCTTCATATTGTGGTGAACAATTCCTGGCTGTTGTTGTACAAAATATTTCCTCCATATTGTCGCTGCTTGTTAGGGGTACTCTTCATGTTGTTAGCAAGAGTCACATGATATGAATATGTCATCTTTAACAAAAACTGGATGTTACAGGAGCTTCATATCCTATGTACGTCTACTCCTTGCTATGTTCCGTGGATTCTCGGTGTTAAATATGTGGTCTTTCATATATTTATTTGGAACGTGGTGTTACGGAGTGTTCCTATGTTAGTTTAAACATTAAAAGATATATTCTGACCAATTATTGAAGCTTTATATGCTGTCGTTGAAATCGCAGCCAATCACTCGCTAATTAAGAAAGGGCATTAATTAATCAATGTAGCCTGACATATACTGTCAGGATAAATGAGATTGGAACAACTTTGATCAAGGTCAGCCAACATGTGACAGGGTTGATCTCTACTAAAACAACATCTACAATAAGCTGTAGGGTTGTTAGTAGTGTTAGTAGGGTTAATAGTAAGGGGAGAGGACGTTAGTGGTGTTAGTGGGGTTACGGGTGAAGGGAGATGGGGAGTTAGCCCTACAACTTGACTGTAGGTTGTTTAGCCCTCGAAATCAATCCCTAGCCCAGAAGACCTAGCTGTGATACAAGCCATGCCAGCCACACTCATCATTTCAGTAGAGCCCAGACTTCACTCCTTAATGTGGCCTTCTTTTTAGATGTTATTTGAGAGGGATTTCGCTTCTATATTTGTTGGTTAGCTGTAGAACTATTTATCCTGCAACACTCGCAGCCATTTACTCATTGTTATATTTAACAACAGTTGACTGCTTTCGATTAACACCTTGTTGCAGACAGCCAGGCTTTGATGTTATACAGTTACACCTTGTTTACATTGAACAAGAGTGAAGGGTTACTAACTTACACCCAGTATTTAACAGCAGCTGGAGGTTATAAAAGTATGTCTCTCATATCACTATTATGTTTAAAGGAAGATGTTATAAGGCGTTGCATTTAGCACGAGGCGAATGTTATCAATTTGCACTTTGTTATATTTAACAGGAGTTTGTAATACCTATCTACACCATGTTATATTACTCCTCATAAAATATTGTTATAATATCAATATCTGTTCATAGAGTTCTTTTCTCTCCTTTCCAATATTTCTGTCTCCTTCCATCTCTCAAGATCTCAATTTTAGAGTTGTTATCATTAAACCCTGCATCGTTCTTCTTTTCTGTTATTTTTATCTCACTGCTACACGTTGTTCTTATAGCTACAGTCTGTTATCTCGACATTAGCCTTTTATATAACTGTTATCAATGTTTCTTTTAGATCTTTTGTTTGTACACATGGTTTTATCATTGCTATAACAGTTCTCTGTTATCATTTAACTTTTCACTCTCTTCAACAAATATTTTCTCCACTGTTGTTCTTTTAATATAATAAATTGTATCGTAATTAGCGTCATTTTTCCTTCAGTTTTTGGTCAACATCATTCTCAGTGAATTCACTATCGTGTGACAATGAAAGTCACATATTACCGTGAAGGTGGTCATGAGAAGAATCCGATGATCCTAGGATATATCACACTTGCTTTAGTAGATGTATAAACACTGCTTTATGGTTGTAATCTGGAAGAAAACGAAGAAAAAAAACACTATGAAGAGAGAAAAGACAGAAACAAATTCCTTCATTTTAATTATTGCAGTTTCAGATTTTATAACTTATTTTCTTATTGAAACTTCAATAGATGTTGTAGATTTTGTACTAAGGTGGTGTGTGTTGAGCTGTGTAGTTGTAGACATGTGTGGTGTTTGTTGATGTGTTGTTGTTGTTGTTGTTGTTGTTGTTGTTGTTGCTGTTGTTCTTGTTGTTGTTGTTGTTGTGGTGGTGGTGGTGGTGGTGGTGGTGGTGGTGGTGGTGGTGGTGGTGGTGGTGGTGGTGGTGGTAGTGGCGGCTGTGGCCGCAGCGGTGGTTGTCTAATCAATATAACATTTATACTTACATCCTCCACGTCTAATTCATTCTTAATGACAGACTTTGATTTAGAAATCCCGCATGTCACTTAGTTTTTTTTATGTTATCCTCATTTCTGGGCTCTAATTCTTAATATGTTTAGTATTTTAGATCAAATCTAATTCAGAAATGTTTTCTGAGTCTGGAAATCAACAAGAAAAAACCAAAACAATAAGTTTATCCAAAAAATTCTTTTCCACAAATAAACTGGGGTTGCGATATTTCTAATGAAAAATAAAAGTTTGTGAGGGAGCATCTCTATGGATTGAACCCTAGAAAGTTTGTAAAATTTGTAAGGAATGGAGTGTGGACGAAGTTATTCTGGGACCCCACAAAATTATTTCAGTTCTTATATATAACAAAAAATAGGGATTATAAGTGCTTTAAAGGGATAGGGTGTGAGATTAAGGGGGTCGCTTTGCAACCGAGTGGCTTTCGGTTCAGTCCTACTGCGGAACACCTTGGCTGCCTCTTCTACTGTGGCATCAGGTCAAGCAACGCCTTGTGAGAGGAGTTTGCAGACGGATACTGCATGGAAGCTCGTCACTTGTCTGTGTGTGTGTGTGTGTGTGTGTGTGTGTGTGTGTGTGTGTGTGTGTGTATGTGTGTGTGTGTGTGCGTGTGTGTGTGTGTGTTTCTGTCTGCCTGAGTGTCTGTGTGTGTCTGTGTGACTGCGTTTGTGTGAGTGTGCGTGTGAGTATGTAAGTGTGTATGCGCCCATGTGTGTGTGTGAGAGAGTGTATCTGCTTTTGTTTGCGTCCCAACCGCTTGACAACCGATATTGGTTTGTTATGTCCCCATAACAAAGCGGTTCGGCGAAAGGTACCGATAGAGTAAGTACCAGACATAAAAAAATATACACTGGGGTGGATTTGGTCGACCAAGCCTTTGAAGGTGGTGCCTCAGGATGGCCGTAGTTCAGTAACTGAAACAAATAAAAGAAAGTTTGAAAGAAAGATGGGAGATTTCTTACTTTACGTCTTCATGTCTAATTCCTTAATAAAACCACATTATAAATCCGCGTCGGCGCAGGAATCTACGGACGGCTCTAGTTAGGCTGAAAACGAAAATATTTTTATGTTTAGTCAAAGAATTGGGTTGTACATGGGAAGATAAATAGATAGATAGAGAGATAGGTAGGTAGGTAGGTAGATAGATAGATAGATAGATAGATAGATAGATAGATAGATAGATAGATAGATAGATAGATAGATAGATAGATAAATAGATAGATAGATAGATAGATAGATAGATAGATAGATAGATAGATAGATAGAAAGTTTAGATAGATAGATAGATAGATAGATAGATAGATAGATAGATAGATAGATAGATAGATAGATAAAAAGATAGAAAGTTTAGATAGATAGATAGATAGATAGATAGATAGATAGATAGATAGATAGAGAGAGAGAGAGAGAGAAAGTTTAGATAGATAGAAAGTTTAGATAGATATCTTTCTTTTATTAGCCACACAGGGCTGCACACAGAGGGGACAAATACAACTGTAGAGCTTTTCTTTAAAAATAAAAAAAGATAAAATAAAAATAAAAAATCCGATCAAAAGGGATCGGTAGGGGCAAAAAAAAAAAAAGGTATCGTATATCACAGAAAATGCCAATAGTGTAAAATGGGGTAACATTAGGTTTATCCATGGAGAGAAAAGCCTACGGAAAAGACCACGGTAACCTCAGCAGGGAATAGACACATGAGAGCAAAGTGCTCTCTCTCTCATTTTTTTATTTATCTCGATTTATAGGATCATGCTCAAAGAGGTATCGTCTCTCGCACGCACCATCTTTGCTACATTCACCCACCTTTTAATGAAACTTTCACGAGACAAAACCTGCCTCTCTATTCTCACCTTCCTTTTCAAGTGATACTTGAAAAAGTTGATGAGCGATTGGCCAGAGAGGTAGGTTTTCGTCTCTAATCCTTTCGCTCGGGTCCACCACACACATTCTTTCACCATGGTCACCAGTATGATGAACACTGCCTTGCCTTCCCTGCTGAGGGACGGTGGCGGAGCAATCTGCACAATAGACTCGGCTGACAGGCGGACTCGTCCCACACGCGATAGCAGCCGTTCGGCATAAGCCCACAGGTCGGAAATCTTTGGACACTGCACGAGTGCGTGCAGAACGGTTTCGTCGCTCTGGCCGCATCTCGGGCAGGTCGGTCCGGTGTGTCTCGAACCGTGCCTGTACAGCTTATCCCGAACGGGTAATGCTTCTCGATAGCACTGCCAGGCCAAGGATCTCTGGTGGTTGTCCAAAGGTCCCGACCCGAAAGTTGTCCTGAACAGGCGGGTCAGGTGTTTCTCGTCGACGCCCAGATTCTGCCCGAGATCGTCGTCGACCTCCCCTCCACTAATCCTCTAGAGAACGCTTTTGTGGAATCAAAGTTGCACGAGATTGGTCCCGGACGGCAGATTTGCTTGAGAGCAACGCGACACTCGCGGTGCCATTCGTCTAGCCTAGGTCTCTGTTTAATCCACGACTGCAGTTCGGCTAAGGAGACGAGCTGCGAGAAAGCGCGCCGCATAAACGGCGACCACACCTGTTCACCGTCGTCTATGAAGCGTCGGAGATGTCGCAGTCTCAGCGCATAGATAGATAGATAGATAGATAGATAGATAGATAGATAGATAGATAGATAGATAGATAGATAGATAGATACATTTCTTTTATTAGCCACACAGGGCTCAACAGAGATGGGACAAATACAATGTAGAGCTTTTCTTTTTGAGAGGGAGAAGGGAGAAAAAAAAAGGAAGTAGGGAGGTGTCGATCAAAAGGGATCGTAGGAAGGAAAAAAGGGGCGAGTTCGATCAAAAGGGATAAAAAAAATAGCGATCAATAGGGATCGTGTATCACAGTAATGTTCTCGTGTAAAAAGGGGAGGAAAGAAAAGCCTACGGAAAAGACCACGGTAACCTTGGTCAATGTTGTCAACAGTAAGTGACTCTCTTTTGCCTTTTTGTTTCTTTTCTGGATTTTTTTTTACTCCTTTATAGTGTTATGCTCAAGGTAGCTCCGTCATTCACACGTGCCATCCTTGCTACATTCACCCATCTTTTTTTGAAGCATTCATTAGACAAGACTTCCCTTTCTACTCTCAGCTTCCTCTTCAGGTGATACTTGAAGAAGTTGATGAGAGATTGCCCAGAGAGTGAAAGTCTTTGTCTCTAGACCTTTCAGACGCGTCCACCATACACATTCTTTCGCCATAGCCACAAGTACGATGAAAATAGCTCTTCCTTCCCGTTTAAAGGAAGGAGGCGCGACAATATTCACGATAGACTCGGTTGATAGACCGACTCGTCCCACACGCGTTAGTCGGTCTATCAACCGAGTCTAGATAGATAGATAGATAGATAGATAGATAGATAGATAGATAGATAGATAGATAGATAGACAGAAAGAGAGATAGCTTTTTATTATAGCCACACAGGGCTAAATACAGAAAATGGACAAATTACAATGTAGAGCTTTTCTTTGGCGGAGAAAGGGGGGGATAATTTCGATCAAAAGGGATCGCGGGAGAAAAAAAAAAGGAAGGGTGGGGCGATCAATAAGGATCGTGTATCACAGTCAATGTAAAAAAACGGGGAACAGATTAGGTTTATCCGTGGAGAGAAAAGCCTACGGAAAAGACCACGGTCACCTCAGGCTTTTTTTTTTAAAGGTACATGAAAGTAAGTACCTTCTCTCTTTTTGTCTCTTTTTGTTACAAGTCTATGCTTAAAATGGTGTCGTCTTTCATTCTTACCATTCTTGCCACATTTACCCATTTTTTATTGAAACTTTCATTCGACAACACTTTCCTGTCTATCCTCATCCTCCTTTTCAAGTGGTACATAGATAGATAGATAGATAGATAGATAGATAGATAGATAGATAGATAGATAGATAGATAGATAGATATGGCAAAAGATAGGTAGGTAGATATAGATAGGTAGTTAGATATAGATAGGTAGGTAGATATAGATAGGTAGAGATAGATAGATAAATAAATGATAGATAAATAGACAGATACATCTATCATCTCTCTTTCTCTCTCTCTCTCTCTCTCTCTGTCACATTGACGATGAAGTCGACGCACGACCGTCAAGAGAAGCTCAACATTCAGGACCGCTACGTGAATCAATGTCGGGAGAGAAGAGTAGCCTACTTCCTAGGCTACTGTAGACCTGTGAGTCTTTGACACTTTACGAACACCACGCACAGAAAGCTAAACCGCTTCTACATCAACTGGATGAGAAAGCTGTCGAAAATCACTTGGCAGTCCCAGACAGATCTTCGCTCGAGTTGATCTGTCAAGCATTTGGGCACTGCTGAAGAGAGCGCAAGTCAGTTGCTCAGGCCACCTTTATCGAATGCCTGACGCATGACTCCCCACGAAAACCCATCAGTTTGCTGAAAAACTCAAGACTTTTTGCCTTTTTGCAGAGACTGAAGATTTCATATTGGCAGCGTGGTCTTTTCCGTAGGCTTTTCTTTCCTCCCCTTTTTACACGAGAACATTACTGTGATACACGATCCCTATTGATCGCTATTTTTTTTATCCCTTTTGATCGAACTCGCCCCTTTTTTCCTTCCTACGATCCCTTTTGATCGACACCTCCCTACTTACCAAAATCTACCAGCCTAACGTTCATGAAAACGGTTCTAACCTTAAATGCAGATTCTGCGATACGATTGATGAAGCAATAGACCATCTTGACTCAGGATGTCCTGCGCTGACATCAAGAACAACAATAACATGGAGAAGAATAAGCACGAGGAGGAGGGGGAGGAGGAGGAAGAAACGGAGAAGAAGAAGAAGAAGAAGAAGAAGAAGAAGAAGAAGAAGAAGAAGAAGAAGAAGAAGAAGAAGAAGAAGAAGAAGAAGAATGAGTAAGAAGAAGAAAGAGAGGAAGAAAGGGGATGAGTCGTCTATCCTCTTTGAAATCCTGTTTCTAACAAACAGATCTTTGGTGCCGTTCTTTGAGTCGAAGTTTTATTTACTCAAAATTATTCTTAACTTAATTTTTGCACAATACAAAACCTTTATATTTAACTTAGAACATTTCAACATATGTACAGTAACCCCTCGCCATATTGCGGTTTATTATATAAGCTTTCGATTCCTTCGTGGTGTTTTGCTTTTATAATAAAATAAATATATGCAAATTATAAAAAATTATTTTTTTTAATATAGTTTTTTTTTTACTAAATATCGGAGTCCTGTTGATTCACAACAACAAAGGTAAACATTTTTTCCTAAGCGACCTTGCTGCACGCAATCAAACCCTAAACATAGCACTCATGGAAACTCATCTGGACCCTGATATAGAGGATACAGAAGTACACGTACCAAAATATTACACCATACTGCGAACAGTGGAGTTGCTGTATCCATCCGTGAAGACCTCACACCCCAGGTCTTACTGTCATACTCAAATTCAGTATCTGACGCTCTAATTGTATACATAAGACAATATAATATAGTCATATGTAATACATATCGCCCACCAGATGCTCCACACCACATAGGCTAATTTGAAGATTGCCTCATAAGAATTAAAGAAATCCTCCTGAAACTGGAACACCATGTGAGCGTATTTCTTATGGGTGATTTCAACATCCCCAATGTCAAATGGCCCCAAAAGCCTCATGCCCTCAAGAATAACTCATTGCAAACAAGCACAGATGGAGTCCCTGCTCAACCTCACCGATGCTCTATTCATAGAGCAAGTGGCGCTCAGACCAACTAGGGCAAATTACATTTTAGATCTCTGCTTCACAAACAATATGGACATCGTTCATGATGTAAAAGTGACGACGACTTTAGGTACGGATCACAACATAATAGAGCTGTCTATGTATGGACCCGTAATGGGAATATATATTCAGTACCAGGTGTTGATGTGGTTGCGTGTATGTTATCACAAGAGTTCATACAGAGTTGAACATACAATGCTATGTGAGGGAGAGAGCAGACAAAGAAGCCTGGGTTATAAAAAACATTAAGTCAATACGGCAAATAAAACAGCCTCAGGACGCCGCAAAATAGGACCCCTCTTCCAAATGGATGGCTCCCTCACAGATAGTCCAAGATTAGTGAGGTACTGAATGACTTCAAAAGTGTCTTTACCACCCCATTGGAAAAGAGAAAGTGAACGAACCAGTGGATTTCTTTGCCACTTCACCTATAACCAGCGAGGCAGTTACGATGGATTACACCGACATTAGCGAAGAAGATATGCTACTAACCATAGATGTGGACGCAAACTCAACTGCTGGTCCTTATGGTTTCCCTGCAATCCTCCTCAAACCGTGTAAGCGTGCCCTGGCGAAACCACTACAGATTCTCTTCCAGAGTTTTCCTGCAAATGGCAGGTTGCGAAGCAAACCGACGGAGGGAATAATATGCCCAATCCATAAAGGAGGAAGCAGAGCAGATGCCAAAAACTATAAGCCTATCTCTTTTACTTCACACATCAGCAAAGGCATGAAACGGATAGTTAGAGGGAATCTAATCGCATTCCTTGAAGAAAACAACTTGCTGAGTAATACCCAGCATGGTTTCGACCAGGTAGGAGCTGCCAGATCCAGCTCTTACAGCACGATGACTGGGTGTTGAGGCAGTTACTCCGCAAATCAAATGTGGGAGTAATATACCTTGATTTTGCAAAAGTTTTTAATAAAGTGGATCATGGTATGATATGCCACAAACTGCGTGATCTTGGCATAGCTGGAAAACTTGAAGAGCGGCTACATGACTTTTTGAAAGATAGGAGTCAGGCAGTAGTGGCCAATGGAGCCACTTCGAAGAAAACACAAATAATGAGCGGTGTTCCACAGGGCACTGACTTGGGACCATTACTTTTCATAGTGGCCTTTTCAGATATGCCCTCAGCTGCCCGGATAGCCACCCTTGCTAGCTACGCAGACGATACGAAAGTCTCGCAAGAAATACAGAACACCAGCAATGCTGCACACCTGCAGCAGGAATTGGACTCAATTCGCTGATGAACTCAGGACAATAATATGCAGTTTACTGTTGAAAAATCTCAAGCCCTGCGCTACCAGCGTCCAAAACTGAATATAAAACTTACAGGGTACACTGGTCCAGAGGGGACTACAATCCCAGAGTCTAAATCCGTGAGGGACTTTGGTATCGACATGAGTGATGATACCTCTTTCCAAATGCACATTGCCAGGATGGTAACATAGTGCAGACGACTGGCTGGATAAATCCTGACAATGTTCCAGAGAGAAGGAAACCATGATGGTTCTCTGGAGGTCATTCTTCCTTAGCCGCCTGGATTACTGTTCCCAGCTATGGTCAACCAACAGTGTAAAATTAACAGCGGAACTTAAAGGAATCCAGTGAAGCTTCATGG
Source organism: Octopus bimaculoides (assembly GCF_046866305.1). Taxonomy (NCBI): domain Eukaryota; kingdom Metazoa; phylum Mollusca; class Cephalopoda; order Octopoda; family Octopodidae; genus Octopus; species Octopus bimaculoides. Next base: position 29,484,898 of record NC_142938.1, on the reverse strand, counting down.
AGAAGATCGTCTCATTGCAACAACTCAGCTAATGGGAAAGGTTGAAACAGTTAAGACTCTACTCCCTGAAGCGAAGGCGGGAGAGGTATTCAGTAATAAACATCTAGAAGATCCTGGAAGGGATTGTGCCAAATTTTGGCATTGAAAGCTACACCAATGCCAGAACGGCTCGACACTGCACAGTATCAAAGATCCCAACAATGCCATCGCGCTTCAGGACCAGTCACTGCAATAGTCTGGGTTCCAGGGGCCCACAGCTTTTTAATATTCTGCCAAAGAGCCTGAAGGACCTACACAAAGTGGATGTAGGTGTTTTCAGATGAAAACTGGACGTCTTCCTGTCGAGCGCGTCCCAGACGAACCTACCTCACTGCAAGAGGTGCAAATGAAGGTAGTGACATCAGACGCCCTTATTCATCAAATGCTACATATCAAAGGAGGCTCTCAATAATAACAGTGTAGCAAAACGGCAGTGCACCAGCATGGCCACAGCTCTAAGCTAAAGCTAAAAAACAGAGCACACTTTTGTTTTTGCTTTGCGGATTTTCACTTATCACTGGGGTTTTTGGAATGTAACAACCGCGATAGTCGAGGGATTACTGTATTGTATTGTCGTAAGGTATGCAGAGTGTGTGTGTGTATCTACAGGGTATCCCCAAGTGTGGGTACATGAGATTGCCACATACTTTAAGAAATTATTATTTTCTTATATTTAATTGTTTATACTATGATTTTATTTACTCCATGTACCCACATGAGGATTAACACATACTTTAAGAAATCATTATTTCTTATATTTAATTGTTTATGTTATGATTTTATTTACTCCATGTACCCAGACTTTGTGGACAACCTGTATATGTGTGTGTATGTGTGAAATGAGTGTGTGTATGTGTGTGAGCTGAGTGTGTGTGTGTATGTGTGTGTATATGTGTGTGTGTATGTGTGTGTGTATGTGTGTGTGTGTATGTGTGTGTGTGAAATTAGTGTGTATGTGTGTGTGTGTGTATGTGTAAGTTTGTATGAGTGTGTATGTGTGTATGTGTGTGTATATATGTGTGTTGTGTGTGTACTGTACGGTTTTGTTAACGTGAATTTGTATGCGATATGTGTTGTGTTTGTGTATAGCTGCGTTGGTTATAATTGAGAAAACTTCAATCTTTACCGTTTAAGTGGGCCCCTCTTGCGGCTGGGGCAAAATACTTTGGCTTTTTCTGGTTTCCATTCGTTTGAGATAACTTTAGGCAGTTCTATTTCAGTAATATCTGGATCAGGAAAAGTTTGCAATGTTAACCAACTTATGTCTTCGACAATGAAATGGCGTTTGACGTTATGGTGATCTATGGTGAAAATTGGTTTCTCTTCGGGGCAATCATGGAATTTAAGTTTTTGGGGAGCAAAAATTGTTTTGGGGTCATATTCTGGCATATCAGGAAATAAAATCTTATGGAAATCTGTAAAGACAATTTCGCCGTCAGGTATGCAAATACAGCGGCTGAATAATTCCTTGATTTTGCTTGGCATTGTTCAAGTAACAATTCCAATTCAACGAGATCGATGTATCAATTAATTCAAAGAATCAATCAATAATTTATATAATTTCGATAAGAATTTGATTTTCACGTCAATTGGATAGCTAAGAGAAGTGAAAAGTGAAAAGATATTCAATAAGCGCTCGTTGTTACGTCATAATCGTCTTGTTGATTATGGAGTAATTAATTTAGAAAGTAGGCGAATTGACGTAACTGTTATTGCATCGGATAGAATGTTTTGCTGTTTATGTCTCAATTCTTTGCGTTCTGAGTTCAATTCCTGCCAAAGTCAATTTTGTCTTTTATAATTTCAGAGTCGATAAATGAAGTAACAATCAAGAAATGGGGTTTAGTCTTATTTCTAACTTGCTGTCTGGATTGTAACATATTTTCAATGGTGCAAATTTGTAATATTGTGTGACGCTATTTGGGCCTGAGAATTGCATCAAGGGTACATGTGTTTGGAAGAAAGAGACAGTGCCTATGGGCCTGTGGCCTTCGCTGCCGCTTCCACACTGGATTTATTAGATGCAATTCAGATTCAAGTTGAATCTTTACTGATTGTAAATCTTAAGAAGAGACATGAGCAGAGGGAAAGTTCCAGAGGGCTTATGTTTTGGGAAGGAGTGAGCGTATTAATCTGTGCAGAAACTGGAGGCGGAGACATAACAATAGCGGTAGCAGGAGGAGAGCAAGGCCACTCTTTGGACTCATTTTATTCTAAGAATGAAAGATGATACAGGATATCAAATTGATAGACGGGTCTTGCTCTGTGACAACGTTTGTGGGTGAATAATTCTGCCTTTGAGAAACAGGCTGAACCTCACTGGCCAGACGAAAGAGACTCAATTGAACACTTCACAGGGAGACGATTCGCATCTCCTGCATATACATTTACCAGCACGTTTCGATCCTGTGTATACAACCCAGATGTTCTCGAATTCTTTAAAAGCAGGGATTCACATTCCTCCAAAGCTACTCATCTAATGCATGATCTTCCCAAGTATCAGTATGGATATACATCTTTTTAAGTGTGTCTTTAAAAGTTGTCTTTAAAATACCTGTGCAGGTTTTCCTTGGTATAGCTCTACACACAGTACTTCTTATGGCATGTGGGTATCCTCTAAACGGCGAAAATGGCATAAATACATATGTGTATGTGTGTGTGCGTATGTGTGCATGTATGTATGCATGTATGTATGTATGTATATATATATATATATATAAGTAATTATTTTCAGGATCTAATAAAATTAAGGCATTCTAAAAATAAGGGCACCATGGGGACGATAAATTAAGTACCAGTGAAATACTTGGATCGATGTAATAGACTAGTCCTCTCCCCACAAATTTCAGGCTTTGTGCCTGTAGTAGAAAGTATTATTATCATCATCATCAGCATCATCATCATCATTATTATTATTATTATTATTGAGTGAGAGAGCAGTGCATGCCATGAAAGTGACACTGGGGTAAAATATATGAAGCCCAATATACCCATCATGACTACCCGTCTGATAAGGGTACACCAAGCACATGCATCACAACCATACGTACGCGACACGGTGATCTCATATCAAGATAAACAGCGCATGGCCTTGCAGGTGGGGCCCAGTTTGAATTTTATTCAGGTCGAGTAGCCCATCCCGCTCAGGTCCCTGAATACGGTTCGTTTAAGGATGTTGAGCAAAACACCCATGTTTCCAAAGGTGAATTATTCAAACCCCAAAGAATTCCTCTCAACACATAGCTATGATGCTCTCCCACTACATCTGCTCATGATCAGAGATGCACATATCGTCAGCCACCAAGGGACATGCTGGACTGGTTAAGGTCAAACAACTGACAAGCAAACCTCTAGTATTGAGCAGAATATTTGCTGTAGACCATCTTTTTATACCAAGACAAAACAATGTACATAACACTTCCAATCAATTATGATCAGAAGCCATGGGAGCCACTGCCTGGTACTATTATTATTATCACAGCAGATTAGACTGTTGAAAAAGAAAAATTCCTAACATCTAGCTACAACAAATAAACTTAGATGCCAAGAACCCTCCTAATTATCCTAGTTGTTCCTAATTACACTGTTTCCAGGAGCTGTACTAAACTGGGTTTCATGCCTATTTCCTCTATCCATCTGTTCAGACCTTTAGGGATAGTTCCTAATGCGCCTGTAACTACTGGGATACATTTTACCTGTACTTTCCATAGTCTTTGTAATTCAATGGCTACGTCCTGGTACTTTGCTATGTTTTCTATACCTCTCATATTGATTTTTTCTTAGTTGGGACTGTAAAGTCAATTATCTGGCACTTTCTATTCTATTTATCCACTACTACTAAATCAGGCCCTCTAGCTTCTGTTACTCTGTTAGTCTGAATGTAAAAGTCCCATAACATCTTATATTTCTTACTTTATAGTACTTTACTGGATTTATGTTCATATCATTCATCAGTATAATCAAATCCTAGCTTGCTACATAATTCCCGTTCTACATTACTCCTTAATGCTTGACCTTGTGCTGCTACTAACATACTTTCTGTCTCCTTTTCCTCTCTTCCGTTCTGCAACAATGACCGTGTCTCACTACTACTTTTTGCTGCAAATATCTTTGTGAATCTACCATGCAAAGCCTTCTCCTGTCAATCAGATAACTTTTGTTCTTTTTTCTGGTTTTTAACTTAATTCGGCTTTTTGGTTTCCCTATGTCCTGCTGGGACTCTAGAAACTCTTAGTAAACTTCCTTCACTGTTATCTACATAGGTGTCTATATTTACTCTAGCTAACTACACGAAGTCTTCTACTGATATTCACCCCTTCTATTATTGTTATTATTATTAGTATTATTATTATCATTATTATTTTGGTTTGTCTCAAGTTCGGTCTTATTTCTGGTAGAGATTATGTAGATAACGAGTTAGTACTCGTAACATTATGTATCCACAAGTTTTCAGCAGTCTTTCAAGTGCTTAGCATCCTTCTGATAATCTATGCTGACACTAAACGACAAACTTTCTGTAGGAGCTCTACTGGGCATTCTATTTCAATCTCACTCAGCCATTTGTCTACACCTCGGATTACTGTTCCCAGGGCACCAATTATTATAGGTACAACCCTTACTGATCGAATGCTCTAGATTCTTCCTATTACAATTTTATGGGATTGTAATCATCATCATCATCATCATCATCATCATCATCATCATCATCATCATCATCATTATCATCACCACAACCATCATTATTATTATTATCATCATTATTATTATTATTGTTATTGTTGTTGTTGTTATTATTATTATTATTATTATCATTATCATCATCATCATTATTATTATCATTATTATTATTATCATTGCAGGAAATATTTCCGAATTCATCTGGTACTGTGAAGAATGTAACCTATGTTTTTTATGAAACTTCTGAAGCACCTGACCATGTTATCAGAGCAGGGCGACAACGTCTCTAACCTACGGATATGGTAATACTCGTGCATTAACGTCGAACACACAAACAGTCATACAAACATAAATACACGGTTATTTATTGTAAAATATATTACATTATACACCATTTATGACAAATAATTTGTTCGACTGCTTTAAATAATATTGAACGATGTTAGCACACACACACACACACATGCACACATATACTTTCACTTCAATCTTTTATACTTTTATTCTTTTATTCCTTTATCCTTTCACTTGCTTCAGTTATTTGACTGAACACTTTAATTAGTCTTTGTTTTCAAACCTTTGAGTTATTCTATTGTTCCCCCTTTTGCGGACCACGCCTCTAGCTTTCGAGGACGTAACGTTCTGACAACGATTGCCAAGCGGTGCGCTGGCAGACGCAAAATATGCACATCTATGTGTGTGTGTATATATATATATATATATATATATATATATATATATATATATATATATATATATATATATATATATATATATAGTCCTCCTTCGAACCCATAAGAGTTAACAAGTGAGACAGAGACAGGCAGAAGCAAGAAAAATGCCGCTGTTACTTGAATACTATAAAAATATGTCTTTAAAAAGACTTTTTTTTAAAATTTACCAAAATTTAATTTTTCAATAATTTTTAAAAAATCTATTATTCATATTTACTGTTGGAAAGTTCTCAAGGATCGAAACCGGTTCTGTAATATTCTTTATAAAAGTACTTTAGCATTTTCTACTTTGTCTTTTTTCCATATATATATATATATATATAAGCAATGTTAATTCTCTAAATGAAGTATTAACAGTAACTGCACGATAAAGTGAAGTGTATTGCCACTTAAGTGTGGCTGACCCCTAGGGGTGGATGTTACTGTTGCTTTAGCCCCAGGAGGACATCTCCTCCAGTTGGCTTATCGACACACTACTGTGTCCTGTTTGTTTTGCCAAGGGAAGTTACCCCACTCATCTTGATCGTAGCACGAACGGACCCGGGTTTCAGGGTTATTTCCCTTCGTCAGCGTTCGATTATGTGTATTTCTTCTATCTTAATGAATAAAAATTCTTCTGATAGAATAAATGGGTTAATAGGAACCAATGTAGCAAAGAACACAAAATAACTGTGGTTTAGTTCCTGTTTTTAAGGCAGGAACTCCTTGAAAATTTGGGTATTTGAGTATATTTAAGAATTTAAGGATTGGAGAAAATGCATGTTATAATTGCATACCTTATTCCTACATATGTTTCAAAGGATTACAACCTGTGTGATCCATAGGGATCTGTGATATTAAAATTGTAACCTTCTCATCAGGGAAAGCATGGGAATCATCTTAAACGTAAGACATTATGACCGATTATGAAAACAATAGATAGATAAGGTTATGACTTGATTCATTTGAAAAAAACCGTTAGAGAATTGGACGCTGCCGGATAGTGGGTTGGACAACGCATACCAATCACTGTGTAAGAGCGTACATGCATGCATAAATACACATACACAAACACACACATATACATGCATACTGATACACACACACACACATATACATATATATATGTATATACACATACATACACATGTGCACCCGGTATATACATATGTATACATATATATACATATATATACACACACACACACACACACACACACACACACACACATATATATATATATATATATATATATATATATATATATATATATATAATAATATTATTAGGGACAAAATCCAAAATTACAGGTAAAAAACTCAATTAAAATCAATTTATAAAAAATTAAAATTAAATTGAGCCTTATAGATAAAGTATATATAAAATATATATAGTTTTAGGGAAAATAACCAATTTTCAAGAACTCATCGATGAAAATCCACTATCACATATAGAAAAATTAATAATTAAAAGCACAATAAATGAGTATAATATAAAGTAAAGTAAATATCATAAGATAAATATAATAAAAAGATTACACGTGTTTCATAACCAATTTTCAAATAGAAAAGAAATTTAAATCAATTAAAATCAATTGAAATTATCGAAAATAAGTTCTATTCAAAAATATAGTTACTCGTCAGATCGTAAGTAGAACAATAATTAGATATATATCTCAACCAACAATAAGTACCAAATGAATTTGGTACTTATTGTTGGTTGAGATATATATCTAATTATTGTTCTACTTACGATCTGACGAGTAACTATATTTTTGAATAGAACTTATTTTCGATAATTTCAATTGATTTTAATTGATTTAAATTTCTTTTCTATTTGAAAATTGGTTATGAAACACGTGTAATCTTTTTATTATATTTATCTTATGATATTTACTTTACTTTATATTATACTCATTTATTGTGCTTTTAATTATTAATTTTTCTATATGTGATAGTGGATTTTCATCGATGAGTTCTTGAAAATTGGTTATTTTCCCTAAAACTATATATATATATATATATATATATATATACACTCATACGTCCACATTTATACATATGCACATACGTACCCACGCATATACAAATATACACATGTGTGTGTGTCCCCATATGCACATATGTATCCATCTACATATACACACATGTATAAATAGAAATATATTCATGCACATACACATAGCTATACATCTACGCCTATTACCTAATCAAATAATCAGATTCGCATATACATATACATACATGTATACATACGTAAACACACGCATGCACATACATACACACATACAAATACATATACATATACATATACATATATACATATATACATATATATGCATATATATGTGTGTATATATAAAAGAAAAATAACTCAAGTGTTTTATATATACATACATACACACACCCATATACATACATCCACATATCCATATATGTGTGTGTGTGCATGCATACATATACATATACACACACATACATATACATACATAAACACACATAAACGCATACATACATATATACATACACACACATACATATAGAAATATGCACTTACATACAGCACCTAATAACGTATATATATATATGGTTTTATACAAATACATACACATACACATACATACATACATATATATATACATATATATATATATACATATATATATATATATTTATATATATATACACATACACACAAATACATGTACATACACACACACATACACATGCACACATACCCATACACATACATACATATATACATACACATACACACACATGCAGATACATACAGAGACACATACATATATATATATATACATATATATATATATGTGTGTGTGTGTGTGTGTGTGTGTGTGTGTGTGTATACACATACATACACATGTGGACACGCACACTCACATAAACTTGTATACGCAATCATATACACACATCTATATTTACACATACATAAACATCTAAACGTTTACTTATATTTTTTTAAAAATAAAAATAAAGATAAAAAGTACATCTACACAAATATGCTCCCATACTTATTCACAAGTACATTCATATTTGAATATATAAACAAACCTATGTTTTAGTAAATACATTTTTACACAAAAATGTCCATACATCCCAAAAATCATACGTAAATGCATATTTATATATTTTAAAAAAATAATATTGATAAGAGTCAGAACAAGGGTAAGAGTGAAAATATAAATGATAATGCGTATATGTACACAGAAAAATCAGTTAAAACACTTCTATTTTATGCAAAACCCTAAATATGTATACACAGAGACACATACACACACACACACACACACACACACACACACACACACACACACATATATATATATATATATATATATATATATATATATATATATATATATATATACACATTATCTCTCACAGATACACGCGTATATATAAAAAAAACCATACCGGTATGTTCATACGTACATAAATTTAGTATGTTATGGTTGTTACAATGGTTTATCAAGATTAAAAATATACTCTAATTAAGGTTAATAAATTACGAAAGTATAGATAAATAATTAGAATCGTAAGTAATTTTAATCTTCTAACCTTTGAGGGAAAAACTAATGTGTTTTATTAGAACTATTTTAAGTATTTACTTATTACGGGTAAATATGATAGCGTTTTATAAAAACCTTTATTTTTATTTGAATGCAGAATATGTATGTTTTTGCCAATGTTTGCATTTGTAAGAATGTTCAATGAAATTATTAACCAGACAATTCTTTGAAATTCTGTTACACATAAATCACAGAATTTTCCACCCTTTTCATATGGCTTAGAAATAGAAAGAATAAGCCAGTCTAGTTTAAATTTAATGTTATTATCTTTAAGATCCCAAATTAGTTTGCTAAGGCTCGTGGTATTACGTTTGCTTCTATCTCTAAAGGATGAAAAATGGTTAGAAATTCTAGTGGATAATGGTGTAGAGGAAGATCCTACATAAAAGTGAGTATTTGTGGGAGTACTAACTTGGCATTGGTAGATAGTGTTTCTGAGTTTCGCATTTTCATTTAAAAAACTGATTCTTTTGCTATTGACTTCTGAAATAATGATTTTGTTGTTGTGACCATTACTATTATGTGTCGTGTTATTATTATTGTTCCCTATATTATTATTATTAGTGTTATTATTGTTATTTTGGTAAGGGTTAATAATGTTTGGTTCAATGATATTACTGTTTGAACTCTCTAGTGGATGCAAAATCCTCATATTGTGTGCAGATATTATCTGCGAAATGTTCTTCATGTTAGAGAAACCGAATCTAACCTTGTGTGTATTTATGACTTGGGAGTAATTATAACATGCGTTTTCTCCAATCCTTAAATTCTTATATATATATATATATATATATATATATATATATATATATATATATATATATATATATATATATATATGTATATATATATATATATATATATATATATATATATATGAGTAAAAATAAATACAAAAAAGTGTTTTGTATGATCGTGTATAGAGGAATATATTATTTTATTTAAAAGAGTTCCAACTGTTTTTTATGTTTTTTATTTATATTCTTGTAAAATTTATGTGGGATATAGAATATGGAATATATAATATATAATATATAAAAAGATGGATGGTACAATGAAATGAAGTATTGAATGTCTTATTGAATATATGGAATATGTCTTATTGAATATATGAAATATTGAGTGTTCAATATAAAGGATTAAATATATAAATATATAAAGGCGAATACGTATTTTCTATACCTTGTGGTATTTCATCATGGCCGGTATGACAGACTGTAACAGACTGTGTAACTGACAGTCTGTTACAGTCTGTCATACCGGCCATGATGAAATACCACAAGGTATAGAAAATACGTATTCGCCTTTATATATTTATATATTTAATCCTTATATTGAACACTCAATATTTCATATATTCAATAAGACATATTCCATATATTCAATAAGACATTCAATACTTCATTTCATTGTACCATCCATCTTCTTTTTATATTATATATTATATATTATATATTCCATATTCTATATCCCACATAAATTTTACAAGAATATAAATAAAAAACATAAAAAACAGACAGAGTTGGAACTCTTTTAAATAAAATAATATATATATATGTATATATATATATATGTGTGTGTGTGTGTGTGTGTGTGTGTGTGTGTGTGTGTGTGTGTGTGTGTGTGTGTGTGTGTGTGTGTGTGTGTGTGTGTGTGTGTGTGTGTGTGTGTGTGTGTGTGTGTGTGTATACATTGCAGTACGATCGTTTCAACCAACCTCATTTAATTGAACAATGCAATCATTACATCAATTTAAATGCAGAGCAATCCTTAGCTGCATAAAGACATAGAATTTAATTAAATTCAAACAGATGGACACATTATTATAATTTTACCTAAAATCTCCTAGATGTTAAGGAGATAGACAAAGAACATGCTGTCTTCACTACTAAATTATGGTGCCTCAACTTATGTACCATATTCATCTCTCTCTCTCTCTCTCTCTCTCTCTCTCTCTCTCTCTCTCTCTCTCTCTCTCTCTGTATACATATATATATATATATATCTGTATGTATGTATGTATTACCATCATATTAGCGCCAAGCAGCGTTTAGGCATAAGCAAAGTTTAGGTTAGTTAAAATATGTTTGTGACATATTTCTACTGCTTAAACGCAAATTCACTACAGCTACCGTGGAGAAATGTTTCTTCCATTGTAAGAAGGTGTAAAGACACAATATCTGTCCAGAGTCGCCATTTGTCAGGATTCCCAAACATCGATGTTTCTAGTTTCTTAGCCGTTATGAATGGGAAATACCTAAGAGAAGTAACTCTGGACATATCTACGTACGTATATATATATATATATATATATATATATATATATATATATATATATATATATATATATATATATATATATATATATATATATATATATGTATGTATGTATGTATGGATGGATGGATGGATGGATGGACGGATGGATGTTTATATATGTATACACATACACAGACATACGACAGGTTTCCACGAAGTTTCCGTCTATATGTTCTCTCGCAAATCATTGGTTGTTCTGGGTCAACACAAGATTACAGTTAGCCAAAGTGATGTGCAATAGAACTTAATCAGGGACCACGTGGTTGAAAAGCGAACGTCTTAGCTACATAACCATACCCACACACACCCATACCCACACTCTAACATGCACACGCACACACATACGCACATACATCTATACATACACATATATATACATACCTACATATACATATAATAATAATAATAATAATAATAATAATAATAATAATAATAATAATAATAATAATAATAATAATAATAATAATAATAATAATAATAATAATAATAATAATAAGTGATAACAAAAGAATGAGACCTGAATATTAGGTAAATATGGAATTATTTATATATGTGTAATTTAGGGCAGACAGTAAGTTATCATTATAGTACTATAATTACAATATACTGTTTGTCTTAAATTATAAATATTCATATATATGTATATATATATGTGTGTGTGTGTGTATGTATGTATGTATGTATGTATGTATGTATGTATGTATGTATGTATGTATGTTTGTATGAATATTTATATATATATATTATATATGAATAAAACAAAAAGTTTTGAATGGTACAACAATGCACTATAATATAAAAAATGGACTATATACCTGTTGAGATTTAGTTATCCATAGTCCGATGATATTTCGGAATACAATTCCTTCTTTAGATATTCTTAGATAGAGTCGCTGTTATAATCGGTTTTCCAACGGCTTTTCTTTTTTTTTTTTTTTGGAAGCGTCTCAGCAGTGCTCTCACGAAGCACTTTCCGGAATTCCTCATGAGAAGTGCGTGAAGTCTGCTATGTCTCGTGACAGATATAACTGTGACCAGGATTGAGGACCGAATTAATACCGCGTGGACGGACATCTGTAGACGGAGACAAATCTATATCTATAAAGCTGAGTTTGTGAGTGTGTGTGTGTGTGTGTGTGTGTGTGTGTGTGTGTGTGTGTGTGTGTGTGTGTGTGTGTGTGTGTGTGTGTGTTCCATCTATAGAAATCCACATTTTCCACTTTTTCGTAAAATTTTTTACACCAATGGAATTTTCTCGATGTGAACTTTCCAGTGCAGCAATTAAATTTTTTAAATTCCGTTTACTTTGTGTAATTTAAGGAAGATTTGGCTGTTGTTTCTAGCAACTTTTATATTTCTTCCCTTCTACCTGGAACGCCGTTCTTACACACGCGTTCAACATATAATATAGAGAGTAAGAGTAAAAGAAGGAGAGAGAGAGAGAGAGAGAGAGAGAGAGAGAGAGAGAGAGAGAGAGAAAGTGATACATACAACGCCATAGATTAAACTTTCCTCTCAGTATTCTTTACCTATTTTTCATAACATTGATACGTAAAAACACACACAACCACACATACGTGATCTGTGACAACAACATACACATTGCTCACGTTCTCTATTCCTTTCTCCCCCTCTTCCTCTCTCGCTCTCTCAAACGCATACACGTGCAAGTAAACAAAATCATTCACAAAAATATAACTCATGTTCGTCAATGTGGCATAACTACAGAGTTGTACCACCCAAATTTGGAAGGTCATAACTTTCAGAAAAATGAACATTTTTAAATGAAATTTTCTGTGCATATATTATTTATTATTTAGATTCCGAATATACAAAAAATTTCGGTGAAAGTGTTTTGGGAGGGGTGTAGGACAATTTTCGGAAATTCCAATTTAATTCCTCTTAACCTCCAGGAAAATGAATATTTTTTCGTGAAATTTTCTACTAATACACCTTGATGTATGTACATTTTGGACATGTAGAAATTTTGAAAGAAACAACTGCAGGTTATTTTTGAGAAGTGTTCCCCACTCGGTGGTGTTTCGGAGCAAGTCGTCCATATTTGTTTCATTTTTCTCTATTATGTGCATATGTGCATCCTTAGATTTCTAATGAAGTAATAGGCAGTGAAGAGAAGTCGTTATAAGAAAACTTTTAACTACCGCTATTCCTTTCTCCCCCTCTCTCTACCTCTTCCTCTCTCGCTCTCTCAAACGCATAAACGTGCAAATACACAATCATTCAGTAAAATATAAGTCATGTTCGTCAATGGTTTGTAGATATACCACGATTTTCACTAGGGTGTTAGGCTTAGGGTTTAGGGTTCGGGTTACGTTTAGGGTTAGGATTAGTGTTACGGTTGGGGTTTTAGGGTCAGGGTTAGGGTTTTAGGGTTAGGTTTAGGGTTTAGGGTTAGTGTTAGGGTTAGGGTTAGGATTAGGTTTAGGATTAGAGTTGGGTAATCGTGCGGGTGTTAATCTGAAAAATTACAGATATGTGAAAAGTACCGACCCTGCCATCTATTATAACTTTTGTTGTTCTGTTTAATATATACATAGATTATGCCTCCAAAGAAGAGAGTTTGCTGGGGAAAGACAGCAACCGGTTTAAAATGGCAGCACCAGACTGCAGCAATTCACCACATTCCAAAAGCTACTTTGAACATAATGCAAAATGGTGCATCAACATCTTCTGTCTAATCTGATAGAATTCTGGCAAAACTGTGTAGCAACAGATCGCCAGCAATTGCTTCATCACAAATTTCTGTCCTAGCTCCTGCGAAAAGGGATTACCATACTATGTATAATCAGGGCAGCGCAAAAAGTTGTTTTGCACAAGCATTTCTATAGCCAATTAGAATGATGAAATTTACGTACGCTTAATAATTTTACGCAAAACAGCCATCAGACTTTCCCTATTAATTTTATCGTCGTTTGAATTATGAACATATTTAAATCATAAGGGTTTTTTCGTTGTAAGGCTTTCTTTTTTAGTTGATTTTCACCTAGCAAGACTTATCGTAGATGGCGTAATAAGTCACGCCCGGACAAGGTCGGGTTATACTGCTAGTACATAATACATTCAAGAACAACTTCATCACAAAGAACGGTAGGTTACCCAGATTTTATCACCTCATTAAAACACAAGAATAGCCACACGATCCAGATTAAATCCATCGTCTCCAGCGTGGAAGGACCTCAAAATAAAATATCCTGGTTACTTTCTCACATTCTGAAACCCATACTCTCCACCTTTCCGGGACACGACAAGAACTCCGACGAAGTCATCAAAAGACTGCACTAATTACTCCTAGACCAACTCAGGCAAAACAGATACGCCTTTTGTCTTGACGTTGTCTCAATGTACACAACGGTGCCAGCACACCCGGCGGTCAACCTATTGACTGACTGCATAATAGCGTCCAACATCTAATGCTTCGAACTTACCACCGCTGATATATATCAACTTTTGTCCATCGTCGTGGACAACACCTACTTCTCTTTCCAGGACCATATATACAAACAGACAACAGGTCTCCCCATGGGATCCATTCTCTCGGGCCTACTAGCCATCACTTATATGAACCATCTGGAACATCAAGCACTCAAAATTTGCCACTCGTGCACCTTCTTCACCAGGTACGTAGATTACATCCTCATACTCACAGCCTCCCGTGAAGCGGCTGACAGAATATTCACGACGTTCAACAATATGGACATGAATATAAATTTCACTATAGAACATCCCGACATCACTGGATCACTATTATTACTAGAATTCAAACTGAATATAACGGAAGAAGGGGAGGTCCACACCGAGTTCTACAGGAAAACATCCAGTAAAGATATGTTTGTCCAATACAATTCAGCACTTCCACTCGGTGCCAAAATAGGATACGCCAGAAATGAACTTGCACGCATTCAAGGCAACTGCAGCAGAACGGAGGACAAGGTGACCCATACTACACGCTTCCTAGATATATTGAAAACCAATGGGTATCATAGATCCATTATAAATCGGCTTAAATATCCCAGACGACCAACACGCCGAACACATAGAAAACCCAGTAACACATGCTTCCTTAAAATACCTTATTTTAGCGAGAGGATAACTACAGCCATCCGAAGAGCCATAAGAAGAGAACGCCTAGACATGCAACTAGCCCACTCCGGCCCCTCTCTAAGAGGACACCTCCCAAAGAAACGAACAAGGGACAACAATCAACAAATTGTCTCATCCGTGACACAGATTTATGCCAACGGGTAATTGTTGTGTATAGAATACAGTGTAACAAATGCAACAAGTTCTATGTGGGTAGCGCAACAAGACCGTTACACGTCCGCATCAAAGAACATCTGAACACGAGAGCCTCCTCCTTCGGAAAACATCTAGACAGATGCCGGAACACCGACAAAAGCATAACAGTCACAATTGAGGCCAATGAAAGAAATTTGGGTAATTTAAGAATTAAGGAATCTATACCCATACACAGACTAGGACCCAAATTAACAACAGGCTATAGGTTGGTAATCAATATATTATTTAGCTACACCTGGATGCATGTAGGATCATTTTTGATATGCTCATCTATCGCTTATAACAAAAAAAAAGAGAAGAGAAAAAAAAGGAAAACCAAGGAAGCTGCACGTATAATACATAACTTAGAAGCAGCGCTACAGATGTACCAACACACACGAGATTGAGACATAGCCGACCTCACGCACTCCTCATGAGGGATTCCGGAAGGAGCTTGGTGAGACCACTGCTGAGACGCTTCCGTAAAAAGAAAAGCCGTTGGAAAACCGATTATCGCAGCGACTCCGTATAAGAATATCTGAAGAAGGAATTGTATTCCGAAATATCATCGGACTATGAATAATAACTAAATTACAACAGGTATATAGTCCATTTTTTTGTATCATAGTGCATTGTTGTACCATTCAAAACTTTTTCTTCTTTACAAACAATACACAATGCTTCAAGCGAACTGCAATACTCTCCTATATATATGAATATTTATATATATATGAAGATATTATATATATATATATATATATATATATATATATATATGGTGGTGGTTGTCTACTCCTTACACAGAGTTTGACCACCTCCTGTACGTACACTTTAGTCCTTTCATTGCGTCTGATGTGGCTTTTTAAACCAGACAATGTTTTGAAAAAACACCCACACAGATTGCACCTCTGATTTGAACTATCAATACCTGCATGTAAGTTCTGCTCATTGTGGATCCTAACATGTCTTTTAAGACCCCCATTTTCATTTGCAAGCCTTCTGGCATACACTACATTCAAACGTGTGCACAGACATATAGTCAGAATAGTTGGTTGAAGTTTGCTTTCCATGGTTTCGCAGGTGAGATTTGAGGCCAGCCAAAGACAGGCATGGTCTGTCACAGACTGTGTACACAAAAAGGTCCTTGTCATTCACCTTATATATATATATATATACTCTGTTGTGTCTGGGGAGAGTCATTTTCTTTTTGTGCCTTATAATTTAACACACTCACCAGTAAAATTTCCACTTTTCATTATTTTTATTTTCCTTAAATTTTCGTTGCGTTTTGCAACCTTTTCAATAGTCTTGACCCTGTCCGTTATTTACACTGCGTTCCTTTTTGCTTGTTTGTGCGCATGTGTGTGGGTCAGTGTGTGTGTGTGTGTGTGTGTGTGTGTGTTTTCTTATGCATGCATGCATGTATGTATGTATGTATGTATGTATGTATGTATGTATGTATGTGCATACATATATAAACATGCACACAAGCGTACACAGTATTTGTTTCCGAATTAGAATTTTTCCCACTTTCATTTTTTGATATTATCCATTTTATTTTGGGTAATATTGCAGCAATCACCGCGAGATCTCGATAAAAAGAGATGTGATAAAAAGATGTGATAGACTACAAATTAATAGGGTTCGTGTGTGTATGTGTGTGTGTGTGTGTGTGTGTGTGTGTGTGTGTGTGTGTGTGTGTGTGTGTGTGCTTTGATGCAACATATCAGTAAACACCACTCCGGTTCATTACTGTCTCAATAGGTGTTTGAAGATGTTAACTTCGTAGATCACGATTTACCGAAACTACAGCAATAAAAATTTGTACGTTGTGGAATTCGATTGTAAACAAATCAGTGAGAAGAATGCATCCTTAAATTGTCAAATAACATAACTAAAAATGTAATTAAGGTATTGAAGATTGTGCAAATAAGAAAATGCATGAAGATTTGCTTCATGGCATATTTGCCAAGTGATTTTGATAAGAACAAAAGTACGTTCTGCTTTTAATGAAAATTAATGTTAGGTCATTTGCAAATACACCAGTAGCTCGATTAACGAAATTAACGTTCCATACTATTAATTTTTTTCTTTTGTTTCGATGTCAGAAATTTTGTTATCGGGGAAACAAAGCATTTTATGCAGATACGGTCTTTTAATTGACAGAAGTGTACATTTATTTAATGTACAGTAGGTTCATAATATCTCTGCATGTGTAAAGATAGAATTCTTTGATCAACTCTGTATATATAATGCTATCAAATAACATGCAGCAAGAAAAAAATACCAGGCAATAAAATAATATATATTAATATATATGGTACTACATTTTGCAATATTTTCATGGTCTCAAAACGCACGCACACACACACACATAATTGATGAAGGAAACGGTAGGTGAATTTAGTACGAATTTTATTCAGCACGACGATCGTTTCGACCCATCTTGCATCTGTCCCATTGGGGTAGGATATTGTGCATCGAGTTGTGTTGCATGAATCAGTGCACTGATTATAAACTCAACAAATTCTGCTGATTTCCTGGCGTAGATCCAGTGAAAATTATATCGTAACTGTGGATGACATCAGGTAGCTCAAACGGTGGATGTGCTTTAATCGACATACTAATAGAGATATACCTAAAGTCCAAGTAGTTACATATAATGGAAGTCTGTCGGGGTTCGACAATGACGTTAGTGACGCCGGACGTAGGAGTGGTACCCAAAGGCGGATGCGCAGACGCGGCCACATGTTGGGCACGTAACAGCAGAAGTAGGGTTAGGGATCCTCTCTTTTCGGGCTTGTTGCTTCTGGTCCAGGCTCTCGGGGAGCTTTTCCTCGAACAGCCTAACACCCTTTTAGACAGCTGAATGCCAGGCGCTCCGGTCAGAGGCAAGGGATTCCCAGCCACAGGCTGAAATGCCGCAGGCCTCAAGGGAAGTTTTCAAGCTTTGCTTATATCGCCCCAGTGGCCTTCCAGGTGTTTCTTGCTCCAGAAGCCAGCTGAGAGAAGATCATCATTTTTGGTAGACGCGCGTCGTCCATTCGGACTACATGTCCGACCCACCGGAGCTGGGCCTTCATGATGAGGGCTTCGATCCTGGGCATTTCGGCTCTGCGAAGCACCTCAGTGTTGGAGATTTGTCCTCCCAGGAAATTCCCACGATTCGTCGCAAGCAGTGGAGGTGGAAATGGTCAAGTACTCGCATTTGCCTCCTATACAGCGTCCACGTCCCACAGCCGTAGAGCTGAGAGGTGATGACGACTGCTTTATAGACTGCCAGCTTGGTGGAAAGCTGATGCCTCGTTCGGCCCACACACGTGTCCGAAGTCTGCCAGACGAAACTCCTGCTTGTGCAAGCTCATGGAGACATGTTTGTCCATGCTGCAGTTTGAGGTCAGGCAGCTTCCCAGGTACGTAGAGCTCTCTACATTGTTCAGAGTTGTGCCCTCAATCTCAATCTGAGGCTGAGGAGGTATCAGGCCAGGTGCAGGCTGAAGCATCACTTCAGTTTTTCGCAGGCTAATGGTCAGTCCGAAGGCTTTTGCTGCTTCTGCGAGACAAGTGGCAGATTCCTGCAGGTCTGGTTCATTCAATACTGCAAGCGCACAATCGTCCGCAAACAGGAAGTCTCTCACTAGGGCGTCCAGGACTTTGGGTTTTGCCTTCAGACGTCTAAGGTAAAAAAATCGGCCGTCACATCTGTAGCGAATAGTGACACCAGCATCAGACTTTGGCAGGGCGCGGAAGAGCATGGTGGCAAACATGAGGCTGAAGAGTGTGGGAGCCACCACGCAGCCTTTCTTCAGGCCATTGGAGACCGGGAATGGATCAGAGACATCTCCGTTTTCCACGATGTGAACCATCATGCCATCATGAAATTACGGGATGATCCTGACGAGCTTTGGTGGGCAGCCTAGCTTGGACAAGATATCCCACAGGCCCTCTCGGCTTACTGTGTCAAAAGCCTTCGTCAGGTCCACGAAGAGGATGTAGAGGTTCTGGTTTTGTTTTCGTGAGAATCGGAATTTGACCTAACCGACCTAACCTCTCAGATGTTCATCAAATGCCTGTATTAATTTTCTACTAACTTCTTCAGTGTTCAAATTGTTTATTTGAAATATGACATTTAAAATGTAATGACATATTTTAACAAATGCATTCTCTTTTGTTTTCTCTCTGTGTGAACCTTTCTCTTCTTTTCACTGTTAGTTGATGTAATCTCTCTGTTATTCTATCTATCTATCTATCTATCTATCTATCTATCTATCTATTTATAGTTATTAGCATTAAATGATTTTAGTGGTCATGATCGATTAAGAGGCCTTCGAGACTCCTTGGTGAGAGATAGGAAGGTATCCTTAAATGGAAAACCTGTCCCGAACGCTTGTAACAAAGTGGACTCCGCTTAAGACCCCAGTGAACCATATGATGGTGTTAAGCTTGGCAAAGGCTTAATCTACCACCCAAGTATACCATGAAGTTAGTAAAAGACGGCTGATCATTCTTCCCAACTATGTTAATAATATGTTAACATAACACTGGTGCTTACCAAAGAAACATGGATGTTTCTTTGATAAACGTTTGGATAATCATTTTCAATGCAAAAATAAATAATTTACAAACTTCGCCATTAAAACATAATTGGTGCTACTTTGGTGTGTGATTTACAACTGAAAAGGCGATTACTTTAGGTTACTTTTTAGTTTACTTATCAATTTCTAAAACATCTTAAGATATGGGTTTTGAGTAGGCGGAGTGATTCAGCTGTCTCGTTTATTGAAATAGAATTATTGAAGGGCCTTCTAAAAGTGGCGGCGGTGGTAGCAGAGCAGGCATTCCTCTTATTCTCTTTTGTTGTTGTGGGCAGAGGACTTTCAAATGTAAGTTAGACCCAGAAGTGTGACATCTCCGTTTTCTACCTCCCACCACGACCTGAAATTGTACACCGCTCGGCAGCTCAATGAGATCGGGGATCTCTTCCAGAGGTACCAGTTTTGCCTTGATCAAAATCTCCATCCCAATCGCGGACCACAACAAGGACATTAGACAGACAGTACTTTACGCAATATGCGTACAGTTCCAAGTAATGCCGACTTTTGCAATACATCTAGATTGTAGGGTATTTCTAAGGTTTTCAGATTTTTTTTTTGTGTGTGTGTGTGTGGGGGGTATTGCCACATCTTAGCGATCTCAATTCTCAGGTCTCCATATTTATTAACTTTTTCTCTTCTTTCAAGTTGATGTGTTGATCTCCTGGCACTGCTACGTCGACTATTTGGGAATCTTGTTTGTCCCTCCTAAAGGTTACTCTATCCGGCCTTCTGTGCTCTAACACTTTGTCTGTCTGGAAATCAAGTCCCAGAGGATTTTTGTCTTTCGCTTTTCGTCCATTACCTTTTGCGGAGTATGTTAGTACCAAGCACCCGTAACCTCATATCCATACTTACGGCATAGTGGCCAGTGGAGGTTTTTGGCTACTCTGTCGTGTCTACGCGTGTACTCTTTCTGCGCAAGACTTTCACAAGCAATAACAATGTTAGTCACACTTTCGACCCTCGTCCCATACGTTCTGCAGAGGTCCGATGCACTTGTGTGGTATATATTCTTTTTCACGAAGTTGGTATTCAATGCTTGGTCCTGGGCAAGGATGATTAAGCTTTCAGTATTCTTTTTTAGGTCACCCTTGTTGGTTTCACAGTAGAACTGACCATGTAATTCAATACGGAGCAGGATTTCTTCTCTCTCGTCGGCTGTTCCTGTTTGAAATTCATGAGCAATCTCAAGTCCATTTTCGTTAACTCCTTCTGCACTAACAGCATAGTGTAGCAGGTCTTCTTTGCTGTTTACCAAATATTCTGCCATGTTTCTTCTTTCACTGTTGATGCACTCCCGTACGCTAATCAGCCCACATCCACCCTTACCTCTCTTCATGTAGAGCCTGTGTACCTTTGCCTTAGGGTGGAGGGCACCATGCATTGTTATTGTCTTTCGGGTAGTGCGATCGAGTTGGTCAATCTCCGCCTGTGTTCATCTCAGGATAGGTGCACTATAGCGGACTACAGCAACAGCCCATATGCTGGTGGCAGTCACAAGGTTTATTGAGTTGAGCTTCGATTTGGGGGCTTGGAGTGTTCTTTGTCCTAAGCTGCCTGCTACCCAAGGCTGACGAGTACAGCATACCCGGAGCGCTGGTTATTTAGAAGCGCCAGATACTCGCCTTTTTCCAAACTTCTCCTGTTGGTTTCGCGTAGGAGTCGGCCTTGACCACTGTGACAAAGGAGTGTTATTCCTTCTCCTAGACAGACTGCCAGCCAAGGCTCACGAGTTCTGTTTACTCGTTTTCGGAATGACCATTGACTCTTTTAAGTTCCTCTGCCCTTTACCGGGCTTTGTTTTTAGTCCCGCAGGGTGTCGAAAACCCACCCTCTTCACCAGCAAGCTTAGTGGGTTTGCTGGTTTAGTTGCCGACGACTAGACGGTTTCACAGCTCCACTTGTTAAATCATTCTGGGTATTTATTGTTCACTATTATAATTTCCGTATTATTACTATAATCCCTATCTTATTATTTACTTGTTTACTACTATAGTTTCAAAATTATTACTATGATTATAGTTTTACAATAATTCCGAGGGGTCCTAATATTGTTTCCCCTGACTTCTTTAGACAATAAATAATAGCACATTCACGACCGTTGGTTTAGCTGCTGCTGATGCTGCGGCGTTAAATGGAAGAGTGGGCTTGTAACTACTAATCCAGATGGTTTGATTGGACAGTTATTTGACATAGCTGGCAATAGGTTAAGGGTCGGGGGTGATTTTAAAAGAATCTTCGGTAAGTAGCTATCATAGCTAAGAAGTGTATAAGAAGTTTTAAGAAACTATATTGTATTCTATCTATAAACCCTTAATCTTATTTAAGATATAATGTCTATAAACATAACCATCTCAAAGTTTTAGTAAGCATAGAAAGCACTAGTAAAAGCTCACTCATTTTTTGGCGGGAAGTTGTTAAGTAACCACATCATCGTATGAATGATTTCAGCACCACTGAGAACCCATTGGAAGAAGAGGGGAAGAGGGAGAGAGGTAGATAGAGGGGGAAGAGAAGATAGACGAACAGGGAGGCAGGAAAGCTCACCAAAATTCTAGCGTGTGGGCCAATTTATGTATAGGGCAAGTTGGGACTAACTATCATACCTATTATTTCTTACCTTTTCGGACAAAACCTTTTGTAACCTTCGTCCTGTCTTTTTCCTTACATGTTTTTAATTGATATTAGCCCTTGTGGCCAATAAAACGAATTAATTATTATTATTATTATTATTATTATTATTATTATTATTATTATTATTATTATTATTATTATTATTATTAGCATTCATTTACATGAGTTTATTTCGTATCTAGACAAAACGGGTGACAGTAAGAGGTATTTTGGGAACAAGACCATGACCTGAATACATATTACCTGACTTCGCATGTCTTAATTTACTCAAACACTCACACACATACAAAGACACAAACATACAAACACACACACACACATATATATATACATACATGTATGTATGTATGTATGTATGTATGTATGTATGTATGTATGTAATATAAGCTGAAACGCGTTTGCTAAATAATATTTGAAGAAGCATGACACAGAGTAAGGAATACAATTTTGACGGTCTCTTTACTGATCTTACACAATTCGGAAAATTTCAAAGACTTCAAACTTTTGTAATTCTAATAACATTGCTGACGGTTTCTTTTACATTGCTACAAGTTGTCTTCCTGGGTAAGCTGTGATTTACGATTCTTGGTTATTTATTTTTTTAAATTTTGATGTCAGAACTAATTTACTGAAATAAAGTGGTAATGTGGTTGAAAGAGCAGACAGTTGAGCTGCTCTTCTTTTTCCCCAGTTCAAGCTTTTCTATGTTCAATGACTCTCCACCCATGGATCCTCCTGCCTTTCCGTATATATATATATATATATATATATATATATATATATATATATATATATATATATATATATATATATATATACATATATATATATATATATATATATATGGAAAAAAAAAGTTAAGGTAGAAAATGCTAAAATAATTTTATAAAAAACATTTCAGTACCCGTTTGTCATTGAGCCTTTATTCAACTCTAAGTATGGAAAACAATTAAATTTTGGAAAAATTAAAAGAAAAGTTTTTAAAAGAATATTTGCATGGTGTTCAAATACAAGGAGCAGAAGAAGAATGCGGGTGTGCCATGATAGTCGTATGTTAAATTGTTAAATGCCCTGAACGTGATCCGTTGTAGATGGTGGTAGTGATTGAATTCCTGAAATATCTCTTGTGGATATTTTGTTTATGAAATTTGCGTAAGTGTTATTCTAAACAGCAATGGTGGTAAAGTTAGGAAGGGGGTGGCGGAGAAGAAGAAGAAGAAGAAGAAGAAGAAGAAGAAGAAGAAGAAGAAGAAGAAGAAGAAGAAGAAGAAGAAGAAGAAATGTAGGTAGTATGAGAGTAGTAAGGTGTTAAATGGTCAAGTGAACTAAAAGTGACTCGTTATGGTTTATAGGTGTGATTGAGACTGTTTTTTAATGAATTCCTGGAATCTCTTGAATGTATCATTTTTAATATTTGCGTGTGTGTTTGTGTTATTCTAAGGCCGTGGTGGATATGTCGTTTGTTGTAGATGCGTTCAAAAGGGATCTGTATTTTGTAATAAAGAGAGTCTCTTTACTGAATTATAAGCAATTATAAAATTAAAAGTTTAGAAAGGCAGTCCAAGTGCAGAGACAGTTTAGAAGAGAGTTTCAAACAGATCCACATACCAACTTTACTATTGCTAGAATTAGAGATAAGTAGATGGTCCTGTTCAGAATGACCACAACCAACTTTCCGGAAGATAGCGGGCATCGACGAGACCCACAAAGGATGGAAGTGTATTAGAAACGTGTTGTCTGACTTCAAGAAAATCTGTGCGGTAAGCATTTTCAAATGAAGCATCTTTCGCATATTGAAGCCTGTCATTGAAAAAGTTAGATTTCTTAATTAGTATTCACTTAATGAAGATGAAACGAATTGAAAAGTGGGGTTTGGTGAGAGGTACTTAGCAAGATGTGCAGATAAACACTTTCCCATAAAGATTGTTTAGAGAGAAGCTACATTTAAATAAAATGACTCGGTTAACCGCCACAATTGCACATACTAGGGGTCTGAAGAATCTGCATATTACGGACGTTTATTATGTTCTTTTATTAGGAGTTACAATATAGGGCGTCTTATCATCGAAAGGATTAATGGAATTATTTATTGAACAACCCCAATTACTTGGACTTTGAAGATGTAGTGTTTTATTTCCAGCAAATTGAGGCACATCCACACTGTAATGGTAATGTATGCATGCCACTGCAATGGTAATGTATGCATGCATGCACGTATGTATGTATGTATGTATGTATGTATGTATGTGTGTGCAGGCGTATATGTATATATGTACGTATATATATGTGTGTGTATATAAACGTATATATTTGTATAGGTGAATTCGTGTATATATGTATAAGTAAATTCGTGTATATGTGTATAAGTTCTTTCCTCTTTATATTTGTGTGTATGTGTGTCTATATATAATTGGATTTTGTTAAGTCCGTCGCTTCTATTATGACTTTTATCAACTTTCAGATTATCAACATATTCACTGTCAGTGGTGGTATCCCGGTGATTGCTTTATTAATTTCATTGTAATTATTAGAACAGGCTTGACTATTTTCTTATTATTAGTCTTTGTCAGATAAATTATCCCTGAGTATGTCCTCACTAACTGTCATTATTTTCTGGTTTAATTTCTTATAATTAATTTTATGTACAGTAATCCTTCGACTATTGCGGGTGTTGCGTTTCAAAAGCCTCCGCGATAGGTGAAAATTCGCAAAGTAGAAACAGTACTGTACTGTTTTTTTATCATCTTTATAATTTGCATATATTTATTTTATTATAAATGCAAAACAACATCACGGAGGAATCGACGTAAGCTTAAATAATAAACCGCGATAGGTGAACGCTACACTAACTAAAAATCTGTTGTTTTAGAAATAAGTAACGCGACCAGTAGAAATCGAGGTACTTCTTTGAAAAGTCACCTGAGGAGAAGCACGTGCACGTATAATGCATAACAATTGATTTACAGCATCTCACCTGTAAGGTACGGGTGCATGATGAGTCGAAACGATTGTAGTGGTTTTGAATAAAGTCTCGTGAATTCCATTTTCTATCTTTCATCTCTTTATAGACACACATACATATACACACACATATACATACATGTGCATCTGTGTGTGTATGTGTGCGCGCGCGCGTGTGTCGTAGAAGAAAGAGAGGGAGTAGATGTGAATTAGTGAAAGGGAGAGAGAAAGAAATGGAGAATGAAAAACAGTTTCTTGTGACAATCTGATGACGTTTCTGTACCTCGTCCCATCACAACTACTCAACTACTATTACAGTACAACTTTCAGTCCCTTTATTCATAATTTGACCATGGGATAGCCAACTCTAGAGGGTCCTACACGGGAGATAATATTCAAATACGTACACTGTATGTCCCGTACCTGTATATCGTGTAATCAATGATTCCTGGTGTTGACATAACAGATGATTACTGTGTGTTTAATACTATCTCGCCAGATGATTAGAAATAGCCTTATGGCTGTAAGATATGTTAAAGGCTTCCAGAGTATTAATGACTTGGCTGTATGTAGTTCACGCCTTGAACCCATACAGGAGAGTGGACACAAACGGTGCAGAGGATGAGAACTTTATTATGAAGGTTTAAATGACAGACTAGCACCTTCCAAATGTTACAGAGGACAGTTTGAGGCTGCTTAGAATCTCCTCGTCTCGAGTGCAGTCGTTGGAAATGATACTTCATAAATATCTGAATAGGGAGGCTTAGGATTAGTTATTGTTCTTGTACAAAGAAAGTGGTTAGAAGAGAGAGGATGACCTCAGATTTTCTTTTTACTATTTTTTTTTTTTTTTTTGGATGGGGACGTTGACTGTCTAACACATTCTGCTGTAAACAACGTTGACTGCTAAGAAAATGAGCTGTTTCGCATCCTATATGTGAGCTATAACAATACTCATCAATAAACTATTGATCATTGACTGTTGACTCTGCTGAGTTAATTCGTCATTTAACAGGTTTGTTTTTCGTCCTGCAGGGTGTCCAAAGAAAACCACGTTATTAACCAGGGTTGCCGATTTGTTGATGTCGGTCCGACTGCGCAAAAGGTTGCACTGGGTTACATGTTACCTGTGGCACTAAGAGTGACCTGACATTCACACACACACATACATAAATGCAGACATACATATAAAGACAACGCAAGAGAGTGGGGGAGAAGGCAGGAAAGAAAGAAAGAAAGAAAGAGAGAGAGAAAGGAAGAAAGGAAGAAAGAAAAAGAGGAAGAAAGTACGGTGTGGTAGAGAGAGAGAGAGAGTTCTAATGATAGGCTTGCTGTAAAGTCATAAGGACAGCAGTATCAACCTGGATGTTGATTTATTTTTCCCTAAACTGACTGACAGTAAAAACTTCAGAGGCAAACACTTGACATAAGATTAGTTAACCAATATGTCACAGGAAAATTATGATTCAGACGGAATTTTTATTGATTTGAAAATGTTTAACAAATTCCAAGTTTGTCAAACATCATTTATATCTTTTATTCGTTTGAGTCATTAGAGTGCGGCGATGTAGGGGCACCGCATTGAAGGGATTTAGTGAAATAAATCGAGCCCAGATCTTAATTTTCAAGTTTAATATTTATGCTGTCGGTCTCTTTTGACGAACCGGTAAGTTACGGAGACTAACTGCCTATTCATGGGTGGTATTTATTTGTATCTCTTTATCCACGTAAATCGATGAAACCAGAGACAAGTTACAGAGAGCAATAGGAGAGAGAAACAGTAGATAACATTGAAGTATTACGAACGATGTGGGGAGAAAAAATATGAAAATGTTTGATAAACATTAATGAATCGGAGAGGCTATGTTCTAGTATCTTTTAGTTTGCATACATAAGTGACTCTTTGTCTCCTTCCAAAGGTATCATGTAGGAACATAGCCTCTAGACTAACGTAACAGATGAATTATGTAGAGAGGCTAAAATATGCCTTTCTTTGCCTTTACGCTTGTGTGCAGATATGGATTTTCATATAATTTCAGAGATGTAACCTTACAATGCAGCTGTACATTAATAATAATAATAATAATATATGCCAACAATTAGTTACTGCTCGAAAAATGAACGTGATGCAGGAATGTGTATGTGTATGTGTGCACGTACATGTGTGCGTATGGGCGTGTGTAGATATACGTATACATGTGTGTCTGCGTGTGTGGAGAGAGTGGGGCGAGGTATTACGTGGATCGCACATGCATGTGTGTGGGAATATATATATATGTATATGCGCATATATATATATATATATATATATATATATATATATATATGCCTGTGTGTATGTGTGTGTGTGTGTACACCTGTGTGGGTGGGGGGTGCGCGCGTGTGTGCATATAAAAGTAGATGTATATATGTAGCTGGGTACGTATGTACAAAAGCGGCAGAAAATCTGCCCCGATTTGAAAGGTTAATAAAAAACAACCACATGAAGATACAAGAAAACACTTTGTATTTCTAACAAATGCACGATGCCCTCCATTTCACGCCATGGTGACTATGATGACAGATTTGTGGAGAGATTGTCTTCCAATCATAAATTATACGAACTACAGCCGAAATTGACCATATGGGCGGGTGGTGCAACATCCTTTGTGTGAGTTTATGGACGAGCGGGTTGGAGTGTGAATGTATGTATACACATCCTTGACCAAAGCTAGGTAGCTAGCTACACAATCTTTCATCCCCTAGACATTCTAGCCGGCATATATCTTTCCTTCTTTTTCTAATACCATTCCTTTGTCTTAAACCCCAGTGTAACTCAATCCATCCCTAGCTATCCACTCACTTGCCCGACATTCATCTTTTTTTATTAACAGTTATTTGTCTATTTCACAAATGTTTCCAATTCTTATTATAGAAAGATAATAGTAATCGAAAATTGTAGCAATGTTTCATTCCCTAACCAACATGATAGCCAAAACTCAAGATATTTAGCGAGAAACAACTTTGTGTATGGATGTTCTAGGTGAGAACCAGACAGCAAGATGAATGCGACACATGCTGAACGGAGTCCCCCACCCATAGGAGATAGTAGTAGCAGGGTGGATCGAAACGGCAATTGTACGAAATAAACATGAATACCAAATCCATCTTCTGGCAACTCAAGGAATTATTATTATTATTATTATTATTATTATTATTATTATTATTATTATTATTATTGTTGTTGTTGTTGTTGTTGCTGTTGTTGTTGTTGCTGTTGTTGTTGTTATTGTTGTTGTTGTTGCTGTTGTTGTTGTTGCTGTTGTTGTTGTTATTGTTGTTGTTGTTGTTGTTGCTGTTGTTGTTGTTGTTGTTGTTGTTGTTGCTGCTGCTGCAGCTGCTGTTGTTGTTGTTGTTGTTGTTCTTCTTCTTCTTCTTCTTCTTCTTCTTCTTCTTCTTATTATTATTATTATTATTATTATTATTATTATTATTATTATTATTATTATTATTATTATTATTATTACATATACAGTAACCCCTCGACTATCGTGGGTCTTACGTTCCAAAATCTCACATAGAAATAATTTAATTCTAAAAACAATATAAATACCTACCGGCCGCAGAAACCCTGATATACTGAAGAGTCTGCGATATGGCGAGAGATTGCTGTATATATATATATATATATGTGTGTGTGTGTGTGTGAATATATATATATATATATATATATATATATATATATATATATATATATATATATATAGCTATATATATATATAGCTCTGGTGCCGAGCTAACCAACATAATAATAACTATAACAACTTATTCGATGTAACCATGGGATCATCCGATTCCGCTCAGGCCACTGATTTAGTTGGGTTATATATACTTCACCAACTGCGCTCACATTTCCCTAATATCCGCGGAGGTCTATATAGGGACGACGCCTTATTACTTACCAAGGCCATTAATAAATCTTTTCTGGAAAGGACTGGATCTACACAAATTCTTCTCTAATCTAAATCTATCCATCACATTTGAAAACGCATATAAAACGGCTAACTTTCTAGACGTTACTCTAAACTTGTCAAACTCACAATACTCCCCCTATCATAAACCTAACCAATACCTGAAATACCTCAACGTTCACTCTAATCACCACAAATCTACTTTCGATAACAAAGTCATGGGTATTTCAACCCGCATATCTGATCTATCCTCTTCCGAAGAAATCTTCAACAGTCACGCTCCATACTACAATCAAGCTCTCGCCGCTAGTGGTTTCTCCCAACAAATAAAATACATCCATAACACCAGACTTAAATAATTTATATCCCAAATCACATCCCAAAGACATACCAATCATCACATCCGCAACCAACCACCCACAGTTTCCAACAGACCCCACAAACACACTTATAACACTAGGGCTAAATCCAAGATAAATAAAGCAATTAGCAACACCAAAAATGTGGACAACTCTTCTCCACCTAAATGCTTAGATTACAACGTACACAGAACCCCCCAAAAAAGCGGTGGCCGCTCTATAGTGTGGTACACCCCCCCCCCATTCTCACTTAACACTAAAAACTTAGCTAAATTTTTCTTCAAAATACTTGACTTTAACTTCCCCCGACAACATAAATACCATTCTATATTTAACGGATCCACTTTGAATTGTCTTACTCAACCACGCCTAGCTTCGAATCTATTATAGCAACTTCTAATAAACATAAACTCTCACTTTATTATCAAAACTCACTCAACTACAATTATGGCAATACTAGCACTCAGTGCATGCATATACCCAACATAGACATTCATATACGTACATCTAACACTGACACTCGTACACTTGAACACGACCATAATAGATCCCAGCCCACTAGTATACCCGGAAATAATATTACTATATCCTACAATAATAACAATGGAGGGAATAATAACTATAACAGTAATGATTTCATTGATCTAGATTCTTCTGCATCCTCATTCAACATATCCTCCAACAATATTGCCTCATCCACCACAGAACACAACCCCCAAGTTTCATCTATTTGTAACTGTCGCTCTGGGGCAATCCGCCCGCTGCAAACGCATTGTGTAAGATATAACGTAATATATAAATGCACTGTAAGCTATCTGCTACATAATTCTACAGCTGCATACATAGGTTCAACTAAAAATTTCAAGCAACGCTATGCAGCCCACCTTCACTCTTTTAGATATGACAAACACAGCAAATCTACAAAAACTAGTCAACCACGTTCACCACCTCAAAAACACAAATATCCAGTATACTTTAAAATGGTCCATTCTGGACTCTGGAATTCCATACCAGGGCTAGCGCTCTAATTGCAAGCTTTGCTTAAAGGAGGCGTTCTATATTTTAAAATACAATTCTCCCACTCTACTTAATCGATATAACGAAGCACTTAGCACCTGTAATCACCGTTTTTTCCATACATTCAAATTCTATCACAGACACAAATGCACAAATGACCACACAACGTACTCCCACAACTCCCTATAGGTAACCCCAACCAACTCGAGTTATCAAACTGGTCCCCCTTCTACCATCTTTAAAATAGGTTTAACTCTATTTTTAGAATATATCACTACTAACTCTGTTCTATTATTTTGTTTGCTTCCTTCCTTTAATACTTTTCTTCGAAAGCCACCAACACCATCACGACTTACAGGTTCCTTCATAACCTGACACTGTACAGGGAGGGAGAGGGGAGGGAGGGAGAGGGGAGGGGTGGGAGAGGGGAGGGAGAATAGATAGAGATATTATTTTCGATCCCGCTGTGAGTTAACACAGGGAACTCCTACAACAATATAAACTTCACGTAATCAAGGTATCCTTGGCCTGAAGAGTTGCTTGCGGTCTACTCCTCGCTTAGATAATTACTACTTCCGAAATTCCGCTAGCTATGAAGCATATGTAACCTGGGTTTTATCTACTCCATTCTCTCTTTCTCTCTCTCTCTCTCTCTCTCTCTCTCTCTCTCTATATATATATATATATATATATATATATATATATATATATACGCACATACGCGTGGTGTCCCGAAATTAAGGCAACCGAAGTTTCGCGCTTTAATAATTATCAATAAATAAAAGATACGAAAATTATATATAATTATAAAAGCTTAGTATATCTTCTTTTTGTTTCAAACTGAATGAATTCATATTTATAAATTGGATAATGGCTATAGACCGAAATAAAATCATAAATCTCCACAAAAGAGGCGAAAGTAATACAGTTGTAGCGAAAAAGGTTAAAATTAACCGAACAGTCTGGAAAATTGTCAAGAAATTTCAAGAGATTGGTTCCACCGCTGATCGACTTGGACGTAGCCGAAAAAGAAGTGTGCGGACCACTCAGTTTATCAAATGTACCAAAGAGAAGATACGGTGAAATCCTTATGGTTCCGCCAGAAAACTAGCTGCCACAGCAAAAGTAAGCCGAACATCGATGTATCAAGTGCTGAAGGAGAATCTCAGGACCCACCCATATAAGATGATCCGTCGTCATGAGCTCGCGCAAGTTTATAAGGCCAAGAGACTGGAGAAAAGTTGTCTTATGCTGCGTCAGATAGCTGAAGGCACGCTGCTCAATCTGGTATTCACTGGTGAAAATTTTTGACATCGAACAGACAGTAAACCCCCAGAATTATCAACTTTGGAGTGTATTTGGCTCCGTCGAGGGTAGACTCGTAAATCGATGACAAAGTCAGTTATAGTTTGGGCGGCGGTGACAGCCACTGGAAGGTCTCTCCAAGGTTTTTGTGCACTCGGGTGTTAAGATCAACACTCAACGATACATTAGCGACATTTTGGAAACTGAAATACCACCATGGGCGAATGAGCACTTGCAAGGCGCACTTTGGTCCTCGAAGAGGACTCGGCACCAAACAGACACACACTACTGCAGTGTACTGCTGCCATAACACTAACCAATGACCCTTCGTTATTTTATTGAATCAAAGACTTTCGTATCACATGCTGGGATTAATTAGTCGACAACCGCATGATGAATAAAAAAATGTTTTTAAATCTTCCATCTTTATTTAACAAGAAATATGATTAACCTGGAGAAACATGACTTATCATGTAATGCGCTTTTATAATTATTTCAAAATGGCTGATAATAATTCTATTTAAAGGTGTCACGGAATTAGATGATATCTTATCCCATGAATTAATTCTTTTTCATTCTAAAAATTCCTACTCTAGACTAGTAGGCAACACATTACCATAATCATGTTATTATAATCACGTTCCTACGGCTAACACCATTGAAAGAAGGCCGATATCAATTGAGGCATGACAAGATCTTTTCAGAAATTAGATAGACCTCCAGATAATTAATTGCATTAAACGACAACCAAAAGGAATCAAATTTCTAAGGGAAAGTGACAAGACTCCAAACGTATGCGTTACAGGTGGGGGATCCGTTTTCTATTTTTCATCAAGCCTCTGACTGGAAAATGAGATGGCCCCGAAGGGTTGACTCATCTTCCTGGAAGAAGTCGCGTTAACATCGCTCGAACCACACCTGTTTCTGCAATCCTGGAATGCAAAAACAAT
>NC_142938.1:29236490-29251490 GCF_046866305.1 Octopus bimaculoides | reverse complement strand
AGTAAACTAGGCCACTGACAGTTTTGTCAATTAAATGGTCCAACGATACCCAATGTTGACATCTCACACCACACTGTAACGCCTGATAAGTTCAGATGGTGTCCCATAGTAAAATGTGGATTTTCAAGGGCCCAGTATGTGCAATTATGTCAGACTGAACCATTTAACTTGATGGTGGCCTCATCGCTCCATAAGATTTTCTCTGGAAACGTTGCATCCTCTGCGAATTTGTTCAGATACCATTCGCAAAACTGAACTCTCCGATCAGCATCATCTTCATTGAGGGCTTGAATTAATGATGGAACATAACTTTTCCAATGAGCTCGTTTCAACATCCGATGAACACTCGATTTTGGGATTCTGTGGGGATCGGGAAAGGGTTTCCATTAATTGGCTGTGTCTATTGGATGTTCGTAGTCTTCCAGAGCGTTGCTTACTAACATTCTGAACAGTTCCGTATGCTTCAAATTTATCTCTGATGCGAGCAATAGTGCGTCGTGTTGGTGGTGACTTCTGAAACTGTCTGTTAAATCATCTTTGCACTTCCGTGACATTTTCGTGCTTCCAGTAGCACTTTAATATATTTTTTTCTCAAATGTTAGTTGTGCATTTGCCATTATGAAGGGTTGGTTGCGTCTTAAATGATAAAAAAACAATACATTAGTAATCGTCTGTCAAAGAGTGAGTACATCTTTTGGGACACCTTGTATATATATATATACATAATACATATATATATATATATATATATATATATATATATATATATATATATATATGGATAGACGCGTACACCTCTTCATATGAATATATATATATATATACATATACATGTATACACACGAAAATATATATATTCATATATGCGTATATGCATATATGCATATATGCGTATATATGCATATACACAAATATATAGTTATTCATGTATACACATATATGTACACTTATAAATGGATACATACGAGTACAAATATACACACTTAATAAAATTTGCTAAACACGTATGTAGAATAATGTGTACAAGATAGAACACTTTCACGTCTTTCAATAATCCATTTCCTCTCAGATGTTAATATCTAATATAATTCATCTATAACATATGTTGCATCTAACTCATTAATTACTTACTATCCTTCAATTCCCAAAATAGTTTACTTAGACTAGTACTGTTAAACCTATCTCTATTCCTAAAGGTGTATTCATGGTTTGCTATCCATTTTTTAATAAAAAGTTTCCGTAATCCCTATGTAAAAATAATTTCTTCGTTCCGAATCCACTGTACTTCTATATACAATATTGTTCTTTAAACAATAATTATTAAATAAACATGTATCATTATGTCTGCAAGCACAGCTTCTAGCTAGATCATTCTCTGTAATATTGTTATTATTCTTTCTTTTATTATAAAAATTGTCTAAACTTTTATTATTAAAGGAGGAGATAATTCTAAACAAATTTTTAGATACTGAAAAACCTATTTTAATCCTTTTATTATTTGTTATTTTATAATCTTTATGTTCTTTATTAAAGTGCTTAGATATAGATCTGTAGAATAGCTTAAACAGTTTCGTTTATATTTGTCGTGCGTAAGGAATGATAAACCAAATATAATTATCTTCATTATACTTAACATCGTTAGGTGTATTTGGGTTGGCATGTGGCGTGTATTTATTATCATTAAACCTAAGGTTATTTAAATATTTATTTTTATTCAGGTTTTATTTACTACACTTGTTCTTATTAATATTATTACTATTGTTAATCAAATCATTACTATTTGCAAATAAATTGCATACTTTTCTACTATTAGAGTCACCCACTTCGTTGTCAATCAGTTTTCCATTATTATAATAAGATTTTTGTAGTTCCCATTCTTATTACAATATACTATTCTATTCAGTATCCTGCTTTTTAAGGGCATCATTATAATATTCGGCTTTATTCTTAAAGATTTCCTCATTAGAGGATAAATAGGAAACACGTCTGGAAATGTTATTAACCAGAGTTATAGCTCTAGGATGATGATAGCTTTAGGATGGTTTTAAAATATTGTTGGGTTTATGATACGGACTGTATAGGTTCAGATTTAAATCCAGATAATTAACTGAATCCTGTTCATTTTCTTTAGAGATAGATAAACCAACTCTTTTAAAGAAATTATGGAAGTTTTCATATATGGGTTTATTTTTCTATTGGATTTACTGTTGATCAAAAATAGAGACCACCTTTAATTTCTGGGAATTCATTATGGAAATGATATAGTATGTAAATGCCTATTAAGTCTGTAACTTGGGCAGAATCAGCTGAGCCCATGGCTATGTCAAAACAATCAATAGTATTTTTTCTGGGCCAGCACTTCTTATCAAATAGAATGATAGACTTCCTAGCTTTCAAATAACTTTAATTTCTCTTAAACTTAGGTTAGAATTTTTACTACCAACCATAAGTGCACTATTTAGCACAATGAGATTAATTGTAGAAGAATAATTATTAATATTTAATTGAATGAATTTACTTCTACTTTTATTATCTAATTTATCAAACCAATTAATGTCTTCCTGGGTATTGGACCAGAGATCTAATTTTAATATTTCCTTAAGGTTGGAAATATACTTGTCTAGAATAATTTTACTTAATCTACCCAGGTCAGAACTTCCTGGGCAAATTAATTTAACTTTAGAGTTGGAGACGAAATTTTCCTTATGATCTTTCAAAACAATTCTGGGCCTTCTTGGTACAAAAAGTTCAGTTCTGTCGGCTAGAACAACATTACATATAATTCTTTTAATACATTCTTACCTACTACTTTATAATTACTAGTAATTTCATTTTCCTTTAATTCATGATATTTATAAATATCCATAAGATAGAAATTACTAGTTTTGTCCGAAGGCACAATAATTCCCGTGCTGCTCTTATTTCTTA
This sequence comes from Octopus bimaculoides, assembly GCF_046866305.1. NCBI lineage: Eukaryota > Metazoa > Mollusca > Cephalopoda > Octopoda > Octopodidae > Octopus > Octopus bimaculoides. The sequence goes on along the minus strand of NC_142938.1, from coordinate 29,248,562 downwards.
GTTCACATACAAAAGCCTTCACTTTTAACAGGTGTCTATTCACTCTGAGGGGATATTTAACAAACTTAGTGTTCTTGACAATATGACAGAAGTAAATAAATGCTCTATAAAACATCATTTTATGTTTATTTCATCTTAAAAATTTTGCTAATTGATATTCTTATGTTTCAGGTTCAATATATGACCGTTTAATCATGCCACGTAAAAAGAAGCCTTGAAACTGTCCGAATTTCAAAGAGGCCTTATTTTGGGTCAATCTGAAGGTGGACTTAATGTTAAATCGCAGAATACCTTGGGATTCCGCATTCTACAGTTAATAGAGCTATTGTGCTATTCACCAGAGAGAGAATGGAATCCACACAACCTCACCCAGATGGAGTAGCGCATTCAGGTATGACCCTGGCTTTGTTAAGAAAAATGTGTAGGATAATCCTCGTTGCAAGGAATTTGATATAACAGAACAAATTGATGTCAGTCTCAGAACAGATGTCAGATATTTCTACAAATTTGGCTACTGTGGTAGAGCAGCAAGAAGGAAGCCATTTCTTCGACCCGCCAATATCAAGCGGAGAAAAGATTGGTCCAGTGAGATGGTGGAGAGGTCACTAGCATTTTGGGACACTGTCATATTCTCTAATGAATCCAGATTTGCTGTATTTTCTGACAGTGATCGCGTACGGGTCTGGAGACTCTGTGATGAACAATTTGACGTGAAAAGATTACAGCAAACTATGAAATACGGTAGCTATTCTGTGATGGTTTGGAGAGAAATTTGGAGCAATGGTCGATCAGAGCTGGTGGAGTGTGAGGGGAACATAGACTCAGATAAATATGTGCAGAAAGGACTCCTTCCAGTCTTCTCTAGTGCTGAAATGATTACAGAAGACTATTTGTAGAAGATAGGGTTCCTTGTCACACGGCTAAAGAGACCCAAGATTGCTTGGAAGACAGTGGCACTAAAAGGCTTCCAAGCCTGTCAAGAGATATGAATTGGATACCTCTTGGTCATAAAGGACAGGGCACTTCATAAAAAGAACAAGAAAACATCCTCAAAGCGAGATCTTTTGGGATTACCCCATGAAACTTGGCAAGATATTCCTCAAGAGAATATTCGTCATCTGATCAGTAAGTAGCATGCCTAATAGGGTCCTTGCATTGAAAAATGCAAGGGGCATGTCTACTAAATATTAGATATTCACCTTATAATAATCAATAAATAATCTGAAATTATAATTTCATATTTAAATAATTTAAACGATTGTCTATTTACTTCTGTTGTGTCTATATATGTAATTATATGATGATGATGATGATGATGATGATGATGATGATGATGATGATGATGATGATGATGATGATGATGATGATGATGATGACGATGATGATGATGATGATGACGATTGGTTTCCTTAAAGTTAGAGCAAACCTACTTCTACTCAATTATTAGCCAAGCCGAAACAATTCACCAGACCAGTTTGTAGTTGAATCGAACTCAGTATCCAAGCTAACAATAGAAACTTCATAACCAAAAGGCCATAAGTGCTTACTTGGGTTGTTCATTCGTGAAAATTAAATTGTGCTGGTCTTAGGATATTTCCCTTACAAGAATTAAGTTCCATAGAAGAATGAAAGTATCAGCAGTGTGGACCGGAGGATATGACCAACCTCGTATTCCGGTAGTTTAAGGACCTTTCCACATGGGGAAAAATTACAGGAAACTCCTTTAGTATGACAAAGCTAACGACGGACCCTCTCTGTAATCTAATGATTTGTTAGAAATAGCAGACTAATCTCCCCCAAATCACACTATACCGTTTTAAAAATATGAAGGGATAACTATAATTATATTCCTATATAACTATATTAACTATTGGATAACCCTATTCCTAGATAAACTACGTTTGAGTAAAGGTCTGATTGATCATGATGAGAATGATTTAAGCATAGAAATTCTCGATCAGGGTTGACTGGTCGCTAGACAGCAAAAGCAATTCTCTTTCAATATCGTATATCAGTTTAACTGTTCAAAGATATATCTGAAAGCGGATGTGTTAGTGAAACAGAGAGGAAGAGAGGTGTAGGTTAAATAAGATCTAAAATATTAACATTCTTACCTCTATCACAAAAGAGATATCTTTATTTGCTGAGTAGTTGTGTCCATTAATACAGGAGAGTTCATCCGTAACATTTTTCAAGCCACGAAATATGTTAATGTGACACTTCTCATAATTGATGTCATCGTATGACGTCACGTTGTATATGGACAGCTGTTCCTCTGAGAGATCCTTGCACTGATGATCTGGAGTATAACCTGAAAAGAAAATGCTATTTCATAAACTCAAAGTTCCTTTTATTTGATGTCAAAATTTCTGAGATAAGTTGTCTTATAATTTTCTCAGATTATTAACCCCATCTTTAAATATGAAACTACTGCGTTTTCATCAGTTTCGCCTCCAATCATCACAAAGTATTCTATTCCTGGATGTGTACAGAATAATAGACTGGATCCGAACCAGAAAATTTAATTTATTTCTCTTTTTAAAAGATTATTTTATTAGTTAACCGCCGTCTGTCTTCTCGTAATGTAAAAATTGAAGTAGCCTCCGTTCAGTTGGATATTTGGAGATTAATGCTTATAAAAAGGAAGATTAATTAAAGAGTTTATGCAGTGGATTTTGCAATGTGAGATAAAGAACTAAAAAAGAAAAGAAGGTGTTGGAATGAAAATTGTAGAGTATGTACTGAGTGGGGTGTGTACTATTATTGGATAGCAGTTGAGTTGAATGTGAGCTGTGAGCTGGTAGAGATTACATAAGGGAATGTATCGTATTATTTCATTGAGTGATAATTTCATAGTGTGTTTTGTGTTATTAAAGATATGATATTGAAAGTGTTATTTGGAGTGCGGATGTGTCAAACACTAAACATGTTTTGACTGCGTGTAATGTTGTCTTCCTTGCAGAATATCTTGACCGTCGGACAAAATGCTATGTTTTATTCCGTTGCTGCACGTTACATTCTGACTTCACATACCGCCGAAGTTTACTTGGTCTTCCATTCTTTCGAGATCGATAAAATAAAGTACCAGTCAAGTACTGGGATCGATGTAATCAACTAACTTCCTGCTTACATAACTGCCGGTCTTGTGTCGAGATCAGAAAGTATTAGGACAGCGAGCAGGCAGAATCATTAGTGCGCCGGAGAAAAAAACATACTTTGTGGTATTTTTTCAGTCTCCTTACATTTTAAGTTCAAATCCCTCCGAGGTCAACTTTGCGTTTCATGTTTTCGGAGTCGATAAAATGAAGTACCTGTCAATTACCGGGGTTGGTGTAATCTACTTGTCCCACTTCCATCAAACTATCTCGTGTGAAACTTACAAAAAATACAACAAAGCTATTAAACCTAATTTATTTAGCAGAGATGTTACCTAGAGATTTGGTGAGAAAAAGTTTCCTCAAATTTCAATAATCTTTCTTAGAATCCTTGAAGAATGCAGGTGACAATTTTCTACAGGTCGACAATACGAGCCGACAGGTCGACAATACGAGCCGCTGAGTTCAAGTGGGATGTTTGTGGTGATTTCAAGATGCTTGCTTTCTTGCTTGGCTTGCGAGGGGGATACACAAAGTATTCATGTTTCCTTTGCTTATGAGACAGCAGAGCTGATGATGATCATTACAAGAGAATACATTGGCCCTCACGAGTGGAACTGCAGCAAGGAATGATAAATGTTCTCAAACAGCCTCTGCATCTCCTTCTACAGTCTATTTGTTCCGTCGGTAATATATCGTTCTCATTAAGAAGTTTATACAGTTCTACAATTCCTCCTGATAGTACTTCCACATTAATAGGAGGCAGGAAATTGGTTTGTAATTGTCAGTAGCATCCTTCAGGTACAAAACCGTTCGTCCTTTTGTCAACCAGCCCGGGATTTCTTCTCTATTGATCAATGTATTAAATTGCTCTGCGATCAATTTATGGCAACTCCTGAACCTTTTTCATCCAATATCCCTGTACACCATCAGGTCCTACTGTTTTCCAATTGCTTATCTTTTTACTCATATTTCTAATACTGTCTTGCTTGCTCCATATCTTACCCCAGAAAAGTCGACTTTCATCAGCATTAGGAACTAATATTTCAGGTTTTTTATCATCATTAATCTCATAGTAAAATCTTTTTTGGTCGGTTCTAAACAATTTGTTTTGCCGGTATTGCTAAATTTGTCGTTCAAATATAGCTTGGCTTTTTCTTTTTTTTTTTTTTGCATATATGCGCTGTTTCACTTCTTCAATTATGACATTCAAGCCTTTTGTACCTACATCATACTTCTTCCGAACTTTTTCAAATTTCCATTCATTCTTAAGTTCTCCATTTCTTTTCCTAGCAAGTATTGACACTACACTGTTCTAGGAGTTTTAATCTTTAAAACTTCTCCTTTTCCACCACGGTTGTTTATTTCTTCTCCTATCCGTCGCCGTTCTGTTCTCAGTAGTTCTCATTTCCATCGTTTCTGCCACAGACTTACTAGCAGCCTTGATAAGATTATTTGTTTGTGTGATGTTCTTTGTTTCAATTATTATTATTATTAACATAATAATAATTATTGTTATTGTTGTTGTTTTTGTAGTTCCGTATCAAGGCAGAGTTAGGTAGTACAGTAGTAGGTATAGCAGCTACACGCAAATCGTCGATGAATTCAGTTTCAGTCAAAGCAATTTCACACGAACTACTACATGCTTAATATGTTGAGTGTGAACAAATAAAGTAGATTTGGGCTGCATCCCTCTTAAGGTTAATGCTATTACTAATACCGGGAGATTTTTTATTAACTCTGAAACGATTAACAGCTGCAATATAATCAGTTAGATTAGTTGGGTTAGCAAAAGCGATCTTAATCATGTGTTTCTTAAAGATTCTACTCAATCTACTAGGCGGAAAGTGCTTTCTTAATATCTTGAAAAATGTCCTTGCTAGATGCGTAACGATATTTGTAACTCGTGAAGGGTTATACCACTATGTTTTTATGTAAAAAGTGTAGACTAATTCGTTTATGGGTATAGTTATTATTTTTATTTGTATAATTATTTTTGTTGTTGTTATTATTATTACTAGTATTATTATAAAAAAAACGACAACAGTAACATCAACGGGGAAGAATTAGGCTGGACAATAATAGTAATCAACCTGCTTCTCCCACAACAGACATTCAGAGAACATGCAACAGCAACAACATCCCTTATCACCACCAACAGCATTGTTCAGTCTCAGCGAAATAGTCTAACTGCTAGAAAACAAAAGCAATCAAATAATAACTTTCTCGAACAAGGAATACCAAAATACATTTAATTCTCTGAAAGTGGGGTAGGAAAATATACTGCAGCAGGTTCGAGACATTAACTCTAGTAACAGACCTTTTAAAATGGACACAAAAAAGAGCCTTCTAAAATAGAACGGGAAGTAATAAATGAAATAATTATCTAAATTATACTGAATCAGAACCCACGTAGGAGACTATATATGTCAGCAATAAGATTGCTTGCCTAACACAAGGGGCGGGCCTGCACAATAAAGGCAAACATTCAGTGCCTAGCTGAAAATTAAATTCTGTTTCTTCGAATAACTGTCTCGCAATTTACTGTCGTTATGAAGTGCAACACGATCAACAAAATCACGAAACACCAGGAACAGTTAAAAGATAAACTAGGAAAGCAGACTGGGGAATCAAAAGCTAAACCTTGAATTCCAAACTCCATCAGCCAAAACAAGAACTAGCAGCAACAGCTGAGAAATTGAAATATAAATTCTGAATAGGTTGTTCGAGACCCCAAATCAGTCTATCGTAACTTCAAAAAATAAAATATCGGTAAGAAACATCCCATCAGCAGAACAAATGGGAAGTAACTGGAGTCAATTTGAGAAAGGAATGATGAATTCAACAGAAAAATTGAATGGATAGATGAATTAGAACAGGGATATTGAAAACATGTTAAACAAAACCTCTTCGAAATCGACAGTGCAGTGTTAGAAACAATTGCGTAAAAGATACTAAATAGGACATTCTCAGGCCCAGGACTTATTTCAGGATATTGGTTTAAAAAAATCTCAACTTCTATCGGCGAGATTCAATACGACTTTTGGAGAAGAGTATCAAGGGCACGTTAAACGTATCCAAATGGTTTCCAAGTGCCACCACCCTTCTCATCCCGCAAAATAACCAAACAACCGTATCTAAAAATCACCGCCCAATAGTCTCTTAAAATACCGACTGCTTCAACTTGTTTCTACGAGGTCATAGTACCACTAACAATATTGTAACCCTAGAGCATAGCGGTAGGGGCGAGAAGAAAGTAAGTATGAGAATGTTTTGAGCAACTACTAGTTAGCAAAATGATACAAAGAAAAAAGCAATATTTCTCCGGGGAAAGCTACAAATATCTGGATAGTACTTTACCTATGATTATTTAACTGATTTCTAAAGAACGAAGTGTAAATTCGACATTGATTTAAGAGAGATCATTCTATCGGTTACAAAGACCACACAAGAATAAGAAGCAACAGGTTGCAAAACCCAATATTAAATATATTATTATAAAAACACAAAAGGAAGTCCATGGATGGAACATCATTGAGCATACTTGGAAAAGGCTGAATCGTGGCAAAACAAGAACAACTCTGCTATCAGCTGCCTCAACCACAAATTGCCATCCTTCTTGGACAAAATATTTCTGACATCAAAATTAAAAGCTAAATTTAAATAAACAAGACTTATAAATCACTACTTACCCAGGAAGACCATTTGTAGCAATGAAAAACTTTCCACCACCGTAGGCCACGATATTAGAAATGTTTGAAGAATTTGAAATTTACCAAATTGTTTCAAATCAATACAGAGACCATCAAGATCATATTCCTTTTTCTGTGACATCTTTGATCTAAAATTTTTTTATCAAAGTTTTTTCAGCATGCGTGTATATATATATATAGTTTCGGATATTGCTATACAGCGCTGATCACAATCCGATTCGTTGTGTTTTAGTTTTCAAATGATACCACTATTTTAGCTTGGCAGGCTGGCCAACATTTCGCCTGAATGGAGCACCAATCTGTCACAAAGTTTCCATTTTACAGCTGTGCGGCTGAGTGAACTGGAGCAACGTGAAATGAAGTGTTTTGCTGACGAACACAAGTCACTGCCGGTTTGGAAATCTAAAATATGATCTTATAAGCGTGGGTGTGACGTCCTAACCACTAAGTCACGTAACTTCATTCACCAAATACATTCACAATTTAGATATACATGGTTAAGATATGTGTATTCACATCAAGGTCCGGTTTCAGCCAGCCTTTCATTATCACACATCGACCCAGATAAGACAGCAAATTATGCAAATAAATTATGATAATAGCAGGCTTCTAAATTTGGGACAACGACAGTAAGTTTGAGGGGAAAGGGAAGTCGATTACATTAAGTATTTAATTTTTACTTCATACACCCCAAAATGATGAAAGGCAAAGTCGACTTCGGCAGCATTTGAACATAAAGAGTCGGAAGAAATATCACTAAGCATTTTGGTTAGTCAAAGTGCTAACAATTCTGTCTAATAATAATAATAATAATAATAATAATAATAATAATAATAATAATAATAATAATAATAATAATAATAATAATGATAATAATAAAAACCAACAACCCTTGCTGCTATAAGCGCAAGGCCTGAATTTTGGTGGTTGGGGTAGTGGGGCAGGATAGTCGTTTACATCAACCCCAGTAGTCAACAGACACTTATGTTATCGACCCCAAAGGATGAAAGGTAAATTTGTTCTCGGCGATATTTGAACTCAGAACGTTAAGTCGAAAGAGATACCGTTAAGCACTTTGTCTCGCCACCTTATATAATGATGATAACGGAATTTGAATCCAGAACGTAGCGGCTGACGAAATATCGCAAAGCATTTCGTCCGGCGTGCTAACGATTCTGCCAGCTCACCACCTTAATAATAATAATAATAATAATAATAATAATAATAATAATAATAATAATAATAATAATAATAATAATAATACGATCTACAAAGCCTTTACTGCAATAATATCACAGAGAGTGAGTAAACACCTGGAAAATAACAACCTGTTTCCAGAAGAGCAGAAGGGATGCTGCAAGGGCTCATACGGCTGTAAAGATCAATTATTGATCAATAAAGCCATAACTGAAGACAGCCGCAGAAAGAAGAAAGGCCTCAGTATGGCCTGGGTGGACTACCAAAATGCTTTCGACAGTGTTCCCCACACGTGGATTCTGGAAACACTAGCCATAAACAAGGTGGCACCAATTATCATAAAATACATAGAGCACTCAATGAACAAATGGCAGACAGTGCTACAGCTCCAAACAAAAGAGGGACTTGTGAAAACGAAAGCCATCCCCATTAGAAGAGGAATATTCCAGGGAGACACGCTCTCTCCACTCCTGTTCTGCCTGGCACTCACACCTCTAACAGAATTGCTAAATAGAACTGGATGCGGTTACAAATGCTATGGAAAAACAGTCAGCCACCTTCTATATATGGATGACCTAAAATTATATGCAAAAAACGACAAAGAGCTAGAAACACTACTACAGACAGTACACGGCTTTACCAAGGAAATAGAAATGAAATTCGGATTAGAAAAATGTGCCAAAGCAACCCTGAAAAGAGGAAAATTAGTTAAAAGTAGCAATATAACACTAGATAAAGCCAATGAAATAAGAGAACTAGACGAAAGCCAACCATATAAGTATTTAGGAGTCAATGAACTAGATAGGATACAACATACACAAATGAAAGAAAAAATAAAGAAAGAGTACTATAGACGAGTTAGATCAATACTAAAAACAGAGCTCAATGCTAAAAACAAGATAATGGGTATCAACACTTTAGCTGTCCCAGTTATAAGCTACAGCTACAACATCCTTAACTGGACACTAAACGAACTATGTAAAATAGACAGGAAAACAAGAAAAATAATGACAGGATATAGGATGCACCACCCAAAATCTGACATAGAAAGGCTATATATACAACGCACAGAAGGTGGCAGGGGTCTTATACAGCTAGAAAACTATTATAAAATAACCACCATAGGACTGCAAAAATACCTACTCCAGAAGCAAGGGAAACTAATACAAATAGCCACAAAACACGAGCAAAACAAAAAACTGTTTTCAGTATTTAAGGAAGCTGACAAATACAAACAAGAAATCAATCTACCTAACAAATACGAAGAAGAAGAAGAAGAAACAACAAAAGCTATAAAACAAATGAAATCCAAACTAAAACTAGAACAGCAACGGACCATGATAAAACGATGGCAAGAAAAGCCCCTACATGGTAAATACTGGGCTAAACTAAATGCGAAGGAAATAGACAGAGAAAAATCCCAGCAATGGCTGAGAAGCTCAGGACTCAAAGCAGAGACTGAAGGATTTTTAATTGCTGCACAAGACCAAAGCCTCCCCACCAGAAATTACCAAAAACACATAATGAAAAGAAATATAACAAGTAACTGTAGAATATGTGGAGATCGACAAGAAACAATAAATCATATTATCTCTGGTTGCCCAGTCCTGGCTAAGAAGGAATATATTCACAGACACGACAGAGCTGGGACCTATATACACTGGAAGCTATGCCAACATTATGGAATAGCAACAGAAAAAAGATGGTATAAACACACGCCAGAAAAGGTCACAGAAAACGAGAAAGCAACCATACTCTGGGATATGCCAATACACACAGATAGAGAAATTAAGGCAAATAGACCAGATATAGTTGTCAAAGATCATGAAGGAAAAAAATGCCTTCTAATTGATGTTTCAATACCAGCAGATGACAACGTTTCTCTAAAAGAAATGGAAAAACTTTCAAAATACAAAGACCTGGAAATAGAGATAACTCGAATGTGGAATCTAAAAACAGAAACAATTCCTATCATAGTAGGTGCCTTAGGTATAATAAAAAAAATATTCAGACAAATACATAACAAAAACACCAGGACTTACAAATATATATAACATACAGAAAATTGCACTACTGGGTACTGCACACATTCTACGCAAAACACTTTCAATACAGTAAACATAAGAGCACCACAGCAAACCACAGCACATACCCAAGGCGCACAGAGCTGCGCACGGTAGTGAAGTGAAAGCACGTTATAAAAATAAAGCTACTGAACAATAATAATAATAATAATAATAATAATAATAATAATAATAATAATAACAATAATAATTAATTTCATTTATTTCATTTATTAGACACAAGGGCCGACATATAGGAGGCGATACAGTAAACATGGATAGTGAGGATTTTACACAAAACAACGAGTACACAATTAAAACAATAACAATTAAAACAACGAGTTTGTTACACAAAACAACGAGTACACAATTAAAACAATTGATATCCAACAAAAGAATATAACAATGAAAGATCCCCAATGGGAGGGGAATAACCACCTAGAGTTGGCTCAGGTACCCCACCAATTCTGAACCACTCGACACTTCGAGAGCATTTGGGAAGAGCACTCTTCTCCCTCTCAAATTCACTAGCCTACAGGTGCATTATTAGAGTAGGCCCACTCACATGTGCCATTTTCGCCACATTCACCCACCTTTTAGCAAATATACTGGGAGGCAGCACTTCTCTCTCCACCCTCATCTTCCTAGCCAAGTGATATTTGAAGAAGTTTATGAGGGATTGGCCGAAGAGAAAAGTGTTTGTCTTCAGTCCTTTCAACCTAGTCCACCATGCAATCTCTTTCGCTACTGCTATCAGACAGAGGAAAATTGCCTACCCTTCCGGGCCGATGGAAAGCGGCAGATCGATCTCCATTGTAGACTCCTCCGATAGCCGGATCCCCAACACGTGATAACAGCTGTTCAACATAACTCCAATCGTCAGTAATACAAGGACACTGGACGAGTGCATGCAGAAACGTTTCGTGCTCTGCGAGCATCTCGGACAGGCCCGTCTAACAGCACGTCCGTGTCTGTAGAGTTTATCTCGAACTGGCAGTGCCCAACGGTAGAAGTGCCAAGCTAGGTATTTCTGGAAGTTATCCATTGTTCCCGGCTCAAAAGTCCTCCTAAACAGACCGGTTAGTTTGATTTCGTCAACGCCTAGCGTCTCTTCAAATGCGTCTCACTCTTTCCCTCCACTAAACCCTCTATAGAGCTGAAGAATGGATGTTCCACAGATCGCATTGCTCGCCTGGTAGAGGGCGGTGAGTGCCTGGAAACATTCCAGATGCCAGTCACCCCTCCTCGGTCTCTTCTTGACCTAGAACTGCAACTCAATCAATGATACGAGCTGTGGAAAAGCCTGATTAACAAACAGCGACTACACCTGTTCACCGTTTAGGCACAATATCTGGAGATGCGACAGCTTCAACGCATGTCTGCGCATCATTATCCATGGCATGCGTAGAGGGTGTTGGTAGCAGATGGACCACCTCACCAATGGAACCTGTCCCCTCCAAAGGAATTTGAAGAGGAGGCGATCTAACTTGCCAAGGCGCGATCGGAGGCAAGGCACGACGGTCAAGCGGTAGTAAATGACGGACGCGATGTACGCATTCACCATCTCCGCTCGACCTTTCAGTGATAGATTCCTCCCAGCCCATTTCTGGGTGATACTGGCAACCCTACGTGTCACTTTCTCCCAATTCTTATCCACCTGGAGGTCTGGTACGAACCAAACACAAACAACTTTACCGGTCCGTCCGTCCAGCACCCAACGACGTTGTTGGACGGCATGGACTTGCCTCTCCAGGTGCCGAGTTGCAAGCCCACCGACTTTCCCGGGTTAAGTTTTGCTCCTGTCAACTTTTCATATTGTTCCAATGATATGCCAACCACCCCGAGTTTTGAGGTCTCCGACACCATGACGGTGATGTCGTCCGCATACGCCAACGGAACTCTCCTGTGTCAAACGCCTTTGCTAATACCTTGGCCAAAATCTTAAACTCTGTGTTAAGTAGAGTTATGTGCCTGAAATTAACTAATGTGCCCCTCTTGTTTCGT
>NC_142938.1:29218990-29231490 GCF_046866305.1 Octopus bimaculoides | reverse complement strand
ATATGTGTGTATATATATATATATATATATATATATATATATATATATATATATATATATATAATTATGTGTATTTCTTCTATCTTAATGAATAAAAGATCTTCTGATAGAATAAATGGGTTAATAGAAACCAATGTAGCAAAGAACACAAAATAACTGTGGTTAGCTCCTGTTTTTAAGGCAGGAACTCCTTGAAATTTTGGGTATTTGAGTATATTTAAGAATTTAAGGATTGGAGAAAACGCATGTTATAATTGCATACTTTATTCCTACATATGTTTGAAAGGATTACAACCTGTGTGATCCATAGGGATCTTTGATATTAAAATTGTAACCTTCTCATCAGGGAAAGCATGGGAATCATCTTAAACGTAAGACATTATGACCGAGGTCAACTGTCGCCCTGAACGAGGTTGGACTTCAAGCGAAGAGTGACCGTTCCCAAAGTGTGGAAATCACTCGTAAACTTGAGTTTTGTTCATGGTAGAGTCCTTGTAAACTTTCTGAAGCATGACAACTGCTTCGGTCGCCGTTTTTCCCAGCAGAAAATGAAATTTCACGGCAGCACGCTGCGTATGGTTGTAAGTCATCTAAGAGTCCATAAGTCAGAAAAAAATGCACTCGTATAGAAGGTATATTAATCGAAGTGTACAATAACAATATATATCCATTACGGTCGATCTTACCAATCGATTTTTCGCTAGGGATTCAACAGGGTGTTAGATAACAGTCCGGTTATGTAACCCTGCTCATCAGAGGTAGCCGTTATGGAATAAAATCTGTATATATAAAAGGCAAGATGTGTGTGTGTGTGTGTGTGTGTGTGTGTGTGTGTGTGTGTGTGCGTGTGTGTGTGTGTGTGTGTGTTGCCCATATATGTATATATATATATAAGGTTGAGGAGGGTATTGAATTTAACCAAACCCAAAAGATACAGGTAATACCGAGTAATTGCTGTATACCGACTAGTTATGCCCCAGTCGTTGTATGAACAGGATTGGGGATTATAAGTCGTGTATTAGCGTGTGTATGTATAAATATATAAAAGGATAAAGAGAGCAATGGTAAAGCTGGAAATATATTTTATGGATATCCATAAAATATATTTCCAACTTTACCATTGCTCTCTTTATCCTTTTATATATTTATATATATACTTAAGACTTTGTTGTCTGAACATGACCGATTCTAACATAGAGAATCGGGAGCCCTTTTGGGCATTCTATTTTCCTTGCTAGAAGGATTCCCAACCCATGGGCAAAGGGGGTTAGATGATGGGGGGGGGTTCAAAGGGTTGGCATATGCAACCTTATCATCTCTGCCGATCAAATTCCCAAACCATGCACTCCCGTCATGACACTGATTCTGCAGAAATGGGTTGGGTCTGTAAACCAACTTTAAGGTATAAATATAGATGTTTTTGAATCAGCAATATTGTGTTCGGTTAAGCCCTATTTGGCGTGAAAAATCAATAAACTGATTCCTTATGGGGTTTTCCATTCAATCAGGATAAAAAATATCGATAAACCGATTCCTTATAGGATTACCCAATAAAATTGGCTACACCCCGTTTTCAACCATAACTTTTACCAATTTTGATGTATTTTGTTCAAACTTGATGCCAACATTACTTAGGACTCATGGGATCTTTGAATGCTTGAAGTTCTCCAAAAACGAAAAATAAAATCGATGAGTGGAAAAACTCGATAAACCGATTCCTTATGAGATTACCCAATCAAGTTGTCAGCAACTCATTTTCAGCCAAAAGTTTACTAATTTCAACGGATTTCGACCAAATTTGACGTCGATGTTTCTTAGTTTGGTTGAAATAAAGAACTTGATTAGCTTAATAATCCTAACTTAATCCCGGGCAAAGCCGGGCTATACTGCTAGTATCATATATACATGTATGTGTAAGCAGAGGTGAGCCGGGTTGCAGGATGGATTTCCCGTCCTACCTCGACGGGTTGCCGCAGCTCTCGGCAACGGAGGTGAAGCGCTGCGAAAGGCCAATAACAACCTTTGAAATACGGGACGGAATGGCTAGCTGTACGAGGGGTAAATCGCCTGGTTTGGATGGTCTACCCTACGAGCTTTAAGCTTAAATGCCAGACTTGTTCGGTGACCTCTTCGCAAACGTTTACTGCAACTGACAACAGAATGGGAGAATTCCTAGTTTTGTGAGCCAAGTAGCGGTGGCGTTGTTGAGAAAAGACCTGAACAAGGGGGATTGTTTTGACAACTTTAGGCCCATAACTCTGCTGAATGCAGAGTTCAAACTTTTGGCCAAGGTATTAGCTACGAGGCTGGTGTTTTTCGTCGGGGATCTGGTAGGGGAGGCACGGACATGTGCCATCCCGAAAAGATCCACCCACGACAACCTCCACCTCATGCAATACAACATCGAAAACGTGGCTAAAGGACCTGGCATGGGTGGGGCCCTGGTCAATTTAGTTCAGTCTAAAGCTTTCGATAGCGTCGACCATCTATACCTGGCGGCCTGTATTTAGAGGCTGGATCGCAGCAATGCACAGCAAGATCTGCTCAATGGTCAGAGTGAACGGTCACCTCTCAGAGCCGTTCAACATCATGCGCTTCGTCTGGCAAGATTGTCCCCTCTCGTCTCTCTTGTACGTACTGACTCTCGAGCCACTACTACACAAACTGGAAGCGTTGGAAGGCATCTCGAAACCTAGGACATGGTAGATGCATGTCGGCATATGTCGATGAGGTCACTGTAGTGGTGTCGGATCATAAACACATAGAAATAATCGGAACCACTCTCAGAGACTACGAGGCGGTTTCAGGAGCGACAATTAACCAGGAAAAACCAGTAGGCTTGCGGCTCGGCACTTGGAGAAACAAGTCCATGCCGTCCAGCTGCGTCGTTGGGCGCTGGACGGATGAACGGACGGACGGACGAACGGACGGACGGACGGACTAGTTAAATTGCTCGGGATCTGGTTCGGTTCGGACCTCCAGATGGACAAAAACTGGGATGAGGTAACGAACAAGGTGACTACTCTCACCCAGAAATGGGCCGAGAGAAAGCTATCCCTGAAAGGTCGGGCAGAGGTGGCTAACGCGTATATCGCGTCCGTCATCTACTATCGTTTGACCGTCGTGCCTGGTCCTGGCCACCGTCTAATTATGCTGGAACGTATACTCTTCCGCTTCTTGTGGAAGGGACGCGTCCCGATGGTCAGGCGATCTATTTGCTGTCAGCACTCGCTGAGTGGTGGACTGGGCATGCCGTCGTTGATGATGCTCAGACATGCACTGAGGCTACGACATCTCCAGTGCTTCCTTGATGATGAACAAGTGTGCTCGCCGTTCGCCAGACACATATTTCCGCGGCTAGTTTCCTAAACGGAGCTTCAGTCCTGGGTAAAATAGAGACCAAGGCGGGGGAAGAGAGCTTTTGGAAAGTGGAATGCCTTCAAGCGCTCACAGCCCTCAGCCAATCGGACAGTGCGATAGGTGGAACGTTCACTTTAGCTTTTTATAGAGAATTAGTGGAGCAAAAATGCGACGACGTTCTTGGGGAGACCTTAGACGTCGAAGATAAGCTAGTCGCTTTTTTCCGGAGAACTTTTGGGCCGGGACCAATGTATAGTTTCCAAAAATCTCTGGCCTGGCAGTGTTACCGGGGAGCTTCGCCTGTTCGAGATAAACTATACAGACACGGCGGTGCCGTCAGCCGAGCATGTCCGAGCTGCTCGCAGGACGACGAGACGGTCCTGCATGCACTCGTCCAGTGCCCGAGCATTGCTTATCTGTGGGGTTTTGTCGAACACCTGCTGTCGCATGTGAGACGGATCCGGCTATCAACTGAATCCGCCTTCTTTTAACCGAGAAGGAAAGGCTGTTTTTATATGCCAGGTCACCATGGTGAAAGAAGTGGTGTGGTGGACGAGATTAAAGGGACTGAAAACAAACACTTTTCTCTTTGGCCAATCCCTGATGAACTTCTTCGAGGTTCACTTGAAAAGGAAAGTAAGGGTAGAGAGGGAAGTATTATCTTCTAGTCAGTTTGCCGAAAGGTGGATGAAAGTGGCGAGAATGGTACGAGTGGACGGGCCTGCCCTGAGCATACTCCTATAGTTGGAAAGAGGAAAGGAAGCAGAAAAAAAGAAAAGGTACCTGACCCAAAAGTCAAGGTACCCATGGATTTTATGGGGGTTTTCCATGAGCAGCCCTCAAATGTCTCTTCCCTATTGAGGATTACACATTGTTGATCTCAGTTTTTTAGAAATTATATTAGTCTTGTTTACACGAAAAACCCTTACAACTACACGCACTCACACACATACACACATACACACACGTTATTTTTGTTTTGTCTTGTGCTGTCTATATTTTTTTTCATGGAAACTCTTGTAGTTAATAAAGAAATCATCGTCGTCATCATCATCATCATCATCGTCATTATTATTATTATTATTATTATTATTATTGAGTGAGAGAGCAGTGCATGCCATCTAAGTGACACTGGGGTAAAATATGCGAAGCCCAGTATTCCCATCATGACTACCCGTTTGATAAGGGTACACCAGGCACATACATCGCAACCGTATGTCTGCGACATGGTGATCTCATATCAAGATAAACAGCCCATGACCTTGCAAGTGGGGCCCAGTTAAAATTATCTCCAGGTCGAGTAGCCCATCCCTCCCAAAAGGTTCCTGAATAAGGTTTGTTTAAGGATGTTGAACAAAACACCTATGTTTCCAAAGGCGAATTATCCAAATCTCAAAGAATTACTTTGAACACCTGGCTATGATGCTCCCACACCATTTCTGATCGTAATCAGAGATACGCATATCGTCAGCCACCAAGAGACATTCTCAACTGGTTAAGGTCAAATAACTGACAAGCAATTCTATGGTATTGAGCAGAATATTTGCTGTAACCCATCTTTTTATACCAAGACAAAACAATGTACATGATAACACTTCCAATCAATTAAGATCAGAAGCCATGAAAGCCGCTCTTTAGTACTGCATCAGGACATTTTGTTGTTGTTGTTGTTGTTGTTGTTGTTCTTCTTCTTCTTCTTCTTCTTCTTCTTCTTCTTCTTCTTCTTCTTCTTCTTCTTCTTCTTCTTCTTCTTCTTCTTCTTCTTCTTCTTCTTCTTCTTCTTCTTCTTCTTCTTCTTCTTCTTCTTCTTCTTCTTCTTCTTCTTCTACATACTGTTAGAAACTTAGACTGTTGGAAAAAAATTCCTAACATCAGGCTACAACAAGTAATCTTAGATGCCAAGAACCCTTCAAAGTATCCTAGCTGACTCTAAAAATACTGTCTTCTGGAGTTGTACTAAACTGGGTTTTATGCCTTTTCCCTCTCTCTATTTGTTCAAATCTTTAGGGAAATGCATCTATAATTACTGGGATACATTTTATCCGCACTTTCCACAGTCTGCAATTCAATGGCCAGATCCTGGTACTTTGCTATTTTTTCTATACTTTTCATTTGGAATTTTTCATCATTTGGGATTGCGAAGTCAATTATCTGGCACTTTCTATTCTCTTTTTCTACTACTACTACTACTACTACTACTACTACTACTACTACTACTACTACTACTACTACTACTACTACTACTACTACTACTACTAAATCAGGCCTTCTAGCTTCTATTATTCTGTCAGTCTGAATGTTAAAGTCCCACACATCTTATATTTCTTACTTTCTAATACTTTACTAGGTTCATGTTCATACCATTTATCAGCATGGTCAAATTCTAGCTTTCTACATAACTCCTAGGGGATTATTCTCCCTTGGTTGTCCTGTCTTTTATTGTATTCTTTCTGTACCAGCATCTACATTCACTTACTATATGAGTAACATTTTCCTCTTTGATTTGCACAGCCTGCATTGGGAATCTACTTGGTTTTTGTCTATCTTGGCGTTTATCCAATTAGTCCTTAATGCTTGATCTTGTGCTGCTACTAACACACTTTCTGTCTCTCTTTTCTTCCTTCCTTTCTGCAACCATAGCCATGTCTCACTACTACTATTTGCTGCAACTATCTTAGGGAATCTACCATGCAAAGCCTTCTCTTGCCAGTCAGATAACTTTTGTTCTTTTTCTGGTTTTTAACTTCGTTTGGATTTTGGGTTTCCCTATGGCTTGCTGTGACTCTAGTAGCTCTTAATAAATTTTCTTCACTATTACTTACATAGGAGTCTATATCTACTCTAGCTAACTCCACGCAGTCATCTACTGATATCAACCTTCTTTCACCTTCCTTTCTAAGTAAGTATAATCTTGTTACTTCTGTCCTTGGGTGGAGTCTTCCATTCATATTGAATTCCTTCCTAGTTCTTCTGTCTAGTTTTGCTAATTCAGTTTTTGTCCAATCTACAAACGTTGCTGACTACCTAAGTAATGATACTGCCCAAGTAGTTACAATCGTCACTAGATTCGGACCATTTAATTTCGACTTCATTAGCTTCCTCACACTTCTTATGAACTCGGTCAGATTCTAATACTCCTAGATACTTATAAGTTTCTCCTTCTTTCAGTGATTTTAATGTCTGACCATTTGGAAATTAGATGCCTTCACTGTTGACTACCTGTCCCCTTTTCACACTTATCTATGCCAAATTCCTTGCCTATATCTTTGCCGAAGAGTTTTTCTCTATTAAGGAACCTATCTCTTTTCATTCTTACTAAAAAGCTTCAGATCATCCATGTAGAGCAAATGGTTAATTTTTTCCTTGCCTCCTTTTCCTTTCTTAATACTGAGCTGGCTGCTACTCACTCACTACTTCTTCTATCACTTTCTTTAACCATACTGCATCTCCATTATGATAGACTGGCCTATCCCAAATATTACTCTAGAACTTTCTAGCTTCTTCTGCATTAGGTTTCTCATCTATCTTCAGTACTTTCTTCTCCACTGTTTATTTGGTTATTAAATTTCTCTGGTCTATTTCAAATAATCTATTCTGTTGATACTGATCTGTTCTTTTCTTATATCTGGAAAGCTTACCTACTACTGCTAGGATACGCTGTTTCAACTCTTCTATGACTGTCCCAAATCCTTTCTCTTTGAATAAGTATCTTTTATCAGTAGAAGTATTAAATCTTGTGTTTCCTAACTTGTTTAGTTTCCAGGCTTCTATTCTATCCAGATCTTGTCTTAAAGTCTTTACTTTATTTTGTAGTCTCCTTCTCCACATCTGCTCTTTTCTAATCTTTCTTTGTGGAATATCTAATCTTCTAGTAACTACTACCCATCAGGCATAGAGCAATAAGTTAGTGCCACCTATATTTTTAGTATCTATCCTACTGATAACAGAATCTACTTTCCTAGTTGTATCTAGCAGTTTCCTTCTCTTGGTACCTTTTAATGCTGGTAATCTTTTTCTTTCTTCTTTACTCATTACTTCCTGCATCTCATTTAAAAGTTTTCTGATTTTCTTCACTTAAATCACTTATATCACTGGTTACAGTTGTCCCTTCCTTACTAGTAGAGCTATTATTATTTTTTATAGGTTCTTCTTTGGTTTGAACCGTATCTTATATGTTGTTGTTTGTCTTACTTACTGCCTGGTCTTTCTTTTTCCAGTTTTCTTGTGATCTCTTCTACCTCCAATGCTGGAGCAAGTTGCCCCTTCCTTATTGGTAGCGCTATTGTTATTTTGTCCTTTAGGTTCTTTGGTTTGACCTGTATCTCTTATGTTGTTGTCTTTCTCACTGCCTGATCTTTCTTTTCCAGTTCTCTTGTGATCTCTTCTACTTCCAATTCTGTCATCCACTTTCTTCTCCTAATAGCATTAGCTTGATCTACTAGTCTCTGCTCAGTCATTTTAGACATACCCTGCTCCACCCAATATGTTAACATCCGTTTTTTATAACCCCTTCCTTTAGTTTCACTTTCTAAGTAGCATGCATCACTATTCTGTTTTCTTCGCTGGTCCACTTCCTCATCCTTACTCTATTGTCTGATGATGCTGTCTTAGAATAACAGTTGTGGTCAGTCTGCATCTTTATTGAACCACTGCCTAGCGAGAGGCCTTCCCTTAAAGGTTCAACCTCATTTTTGCTGTTACATTCAGAGTTTATACGCAAACTCTTGTCTCTCATAAAATGAGGTAAGGTAACGTTCGTCACCATCGTCATCACCACTATTATTATTCGACATCTGATAGTTTCAAGTAACTTTCTATTGTATCACTTGCTGGTGAGATATATACTTCATTTTTTTTTTTTTTTTTTGCCTTTAGGCAATATTATGTTTTGTCATGAGGTTTGATTTGAGTTTTCTGTTGTATTAGTTTTTGTATTGTGTGTTGCTTGTGCAGAGCAAACTGTTGGGTATCAGACTTTTATAGCACATGTTGTGGGGTTTTCTTCCCTTTTTGGCAGTATCTACTGTATGAGTTTATTATTATTATCAGTATCATCATCATTATTATTATTATTATTATTATTATTATTATTATTATTATTATTATTATTATTATTATTATTATTATTGTTATTATTATTATTATTATTATTATTATTATTATTATTATTATTATTATTATTATTATTTTATGTTTGACTTTTGTTTTGCATTTGTACAAGTTGGATCCAAGTCTCACCCAGAGACCTCAAGAGACAACAAGTTAGAAGTTCATGTAGGTGTTATGCCTAGGGTACCATATATTTGGATTTGTACAGTTTTGTTTTAGTGAATGTTTAAGAAACCATAAGAAAATTATGTGTTTGTTTTGAAATTTGAGATCACATAGACAGTATTTTACGTAGGATATGGGCAGTTCCCATGAGCACTATCTTTTGAACTTCAGCCATTTTGGGGTTTCTTGGTATTTGAGCTAGGTAGTAATCAGCCCGTTTCGCTGTCATTCCCAGGGCACCTATGACAATAGGTATTGTTTTCGTCTTCAGACATGCGTTGAGGTTAGGATATCTTCAGTGCTCCCTTGACGGTGAACTGGTTTGGTCACCGTTCGCCAGACACGTATTTCCCTAATTAGTTTCTTTAACGGAGCTGCAGTCCTGAGTCAGAGACCGAGAGGAGGTATTTGGAAAATGGAATGTGTTCAAGCGCTCACAGCCCTCAGCCAGTTGGACACTGCGATAGGTGGAACGTCCACTTTAGGTTTCTATAGAAGATTAGTGGAGAGAAAGTGCAACGACGTTCTTGGGGAGACCTTGGGCGTCGAAGAAGATCAGTTAGCTGCTCTTTTCCGGAGAACTTTCGGCCTGGATCCGATGGATAACTTGCTAAAATCTCTGGCCTGGCAGTGCTACTGGGGAGCTTTACCTGGTCGAGGTAAACTATACAAGCACTGAAGTGACGTAGGCCGAGCATTCTAAAATGCGCGCAGGAAAACGAGACGGTCCTGCATGCACTCGTCCAGTGCCCAAGCATTGCTGACTCGTAGATTTATGTCGAACACCTGCTGTCACGTGTAGGACGGATCCGGCTGTTAACTGAATCGATCGGGAAGATCGCCCTGGCGCCTTCCTTTAATCGGTGTAAAGATTTTAATTTACCCCTCATCTCAAGCTACCTTCCGGTAATCTGAAATCGATTTCAGATTACCGGGGAGGTAACAACCCTAACCCTAACCCCGCACTCTTCGCATTATCCCCTCGATGATTTTGCTAAAACAATAAATTCTAAGACTTACAACTCCTGATATTTTTATAACATTAAACACGGATTACATTCAAGATCATAAACTAATCATTAAATATGAAAATAAGACAAAAATATTAGATTTTTTTAAACAATTTTATGATGCGCTGAAAAAAACATGTCGAATATCTGAGATTCTGTGTTTGCAATTTTTTAAAATAAAAACATTATTGTTATTTTATTTTTCCTTTTGTTAATGAGAAAGTGATTTGGATTAGAATACTTTTTTTCTATTGATATGTAGCAGACGGATGTTGTTTATAGTGGACTGGGTTGATTTGACAGTATGTAGTGATAAGAGATTGATTTGAAGAACGATATGTGCTTTATATACAGACCGAAATTTATTTACACACTTTAAATTGTTAACGAAGTGTATTTATATACATTAAGCCGTCTTTTTTTTAGTTTGGCGCTTGGGTATCTTGATTTTCGTAATTTGCTTTTCGTTTTTTACTTGCTGGTGGTTGCTCAATATATCTAGTGAGGTTGATAGCATTTACTTTCTTTTCTAGTACTTTATTGTTATTTGAAATGTAAGGACCTGTGCGGCGTTCCATAAAATGTCCTCCCTTTCTATCCTCTCGAATTAGGTTTTTGAGCAGAACTTAATTTCCAATATTGAACTGCCGTTGCTCGTGTTTTCTGAGCTATTCTAATATTGGAGGCAATTCGAAAAATCATGCTGTCTCGAATAGCTGTCATAACATCAATTTTTCTGGATATAGATTGATCATTTCCAAAGCTGTCCTGATCTTTGGCAGTTGGGTTGTGTTGTAGTTCAACTGGAAATGTAGCTTTGCCTGTGTATAAAATTTGAAACGGCGTAAAATGTGTTGAATGTTTGGCTGTTCGATACGCAAACAGAACTACTGGTAAGCATTCAACCCAGTTGCCACGGTCCTCAAGGGATTTGATAAAAGTATCTTTTATAGTGCGATTCTGTCGCTCCATGAGGCCATTTGCTTGAGGGTGATAAAGACTTGTTATGTGCTGCCGTGTTCCTGTCAGTTTATGTAGTTCTGCAGACACTCTGTTTACGAATTATCTTCCTTAGTCATTTATCTGAATTTTTATACAGCCATGCTGACAAGTAACATCCTCAAAGAGAAACTTTCCTACCCTTTCCGTTGTGTGATCTTTCAAAGATCGAGCCTCAGGTCATTTGGAAAAGCAATCCATTGCAACAACAATGCAACAATAACCATCATCTGTTTTCGACAAATTGGTGATGTCGACACCAATTTGGGTCATCACTTCATTTGGCACAGGAATAGTATGAATCTCTCTAACATTAATTTTGTAAACAGAGTTCACTTTTTGACACTGATCACAAGACAAAACGAACTCTTTTATATCTTTGCCCATAAGTTTCCAATAAAACCTCTCTAAGGTTCTGACGACACCAAGATGACTTCTCAAGCAGCGGGCAGTATCACTATCTCCACAGCTCATGTGAATACTTGAGATAATACTCTTCTGTTCATCCAGATTGCGAATGGTCAAGTATTCATTTTCAGAATTTCTTATTCTCTCTTCTCTGTGGCGATAGTAGAGTTGACCACGCCGTTCGTTTTTGGACATATGAAGTCCATATTTGTTGTTAACAATATAATCAAATATCAAATCAATGTTGTCAGCTTTGTCTTGTGTACTAAAAGTAGCCATTCTGGATATGCTTCTTTCAAACTTCTTCAGCTTTAAATAATTGAGTGGAAACTCCAATCAAATGAAGCTCTGACTTTCTCTTTGATTTACATTACTTTCTCTTTCATTTACAAATGTACATTACGCATACACGCATAATAAACATCAACACATACATTTAATGGGTTCACCCATTATCTCCCTTGATACAAACTTTTATTATTAGTTATACTGTTTAGTAATAATATTTGTAAGTTACAGAAGAAAAATGATAATGATGATGATAATAATAAACATAATAATGATTCTCCTATTTGCTATCACGGTGACGAACATTTGGGGAAGGATTTTAAGTGGGGGGGTAATCTGAAATCGTAGGGGGTAACTAGAAATCGATTTCAAATTATCCTCGGGGGTAATATGCATGGGAGGTGATCTGAAATCGCTATACCCGGATAGAAAGGCTGTCTTTATATGCCTGGTGGCCATGGCGAAATAAGTTAGATGGGAGACGAGATTAAAGAGGCTGAAGACAAACATTGTTCTCGTTGGCCAATCCCTGATCAACTTCTTCAAGTTTCACTTGGAAAGGAAAATAAAGGTAGAGAGAGAAGTGTTTGGATAATTCCTCTTTGGAAACATAGGTGTCTCGCTCAAAAGGTCCCTGAATTAGGGACCTTTTGAGCGGGATGGGCTACTCGACGTGAAGAAAATTTTAACTGGGCCCCACCTGCAAGATCATGTGCTGTTTATCTTGATATGAGATCACCATGTCGTGCACATACGGTTGTGATGCATGTACCCCTGGTGTACCCTTATCAGACGGGTAGTCATGATGGGTATAATAGGCTTCAGTGTCACTTTGATGGCATGCACTGCTCTCTCACTCAATAATAATAATAATAATAATAATAATAATAATAATAATAACAGCGAAACGGGCTGATTATTACCTAGCTCAGATACCAGGAAACTCCAAAATGGCTGAAGTTCAAAAGATAGTGCTCATGGGAACTGCCCATATCCTAAGTAAAATACTGTCTATGTGATCTCAAATTTTAAAACAAACACATAATTTTCTTATGGTTTCTTAAACATTCTCTAGAACAGCACTATGTACAAATCCAAATATATGGTACCCTAGGCATAACACCTACATGAACTTCTAACTTGTTGTCTCTTGAGGTCTCT